>NW_027498104.1:0-160135 GCF_021521415.1 Bidens hawaiensis
AATAAGTGGGGTTGGGGTTGGGTTAGTTTCTTGTTTAATCAACTGGGGTTGTCTAAGTTTTGAAGAAATTTATTAAAGATTGGGTTTTCATAAATGTAATTCTTGATTAAGATATATTTTTGTGAATTAAGGAGGCTTAAACGATGGGTTTGATTTTCTTGTTTTATCACCTGAGCTTGCAATTTGTTTGTTTGTGCGAGTGCATATAGATATGTACCAAAAGGATAGATTCATATACTCGTAGTATTTTTTTGTCGATTTTCTTGTTACATATCATATCATGATGTATGTTTAAGTTTTTCCTGTCATAGTTAATGCGTCGCCTGTACAAATCATGCTTGTGTGATCAATTTTATGCTCACGGTCACACAATGCCATTTATACACAAAATATATCACTAGCATTTGCATCAATTATAGGTCTAATGTTGTCAGCGAAACTTCTGTAGAAGCTTGAAGGCGTCCATTAACTTAACCTTAATTAGAAGTATAAATGAATATGTTCTTTTGATACAAAAGAAAAGGACTACTGAAAGTTTGCAAAAACAAGTAGGACTACACATAAGTTTGCACGTAATTAGAAGGGATTTGCAAAACTTACAAACCATCGTTCGCCATGAATATTTGTGTTTTAGTGAGGTGCCATGATCTTGTAACCATTCTTTTGATAATTTAGTTTACAATTTGTCTTTTGGTTATTTTAAAAAATTAATTGCATTATCACTGATTCCTAATTTTTATTAACTGTTACATTGTTACTTTTTATGCCAATGTTTTATTTTAATGAATCTGTTGGCAAATGACACAGATAATGAGGACTCAATCTCATATATCAAGCGCCAAATAGGGTTTAATTAAGTATAGTGACAGGTTAAGTAATCTCTCTTAAATTATTATTTTTTGATTCTATTGTTCGTTATGAAATAATTATTAATGAAATGCACTACAGGTGTGTGATAAAAATATCTTGAGTGTCAACGATTGCAAATAACATGTTAGGATCTGATTCACGGGTCTCTAGTTTCCTGCTTGTGCTTCAATAGAAACATCACACATCAAACTCAACTGAAGACGGGCAATTGCAAGGCTGCTGGTATTCAAAATATTATGGTTCAATTTAGCTAAATTTCATGTAACTTTTATTAAGCCATGTACTTGTAACTAGGGATGAGCAAAAATCGGTATGGCACCTATTGGTAGTGGTACCGAACCGGTACCAGGTACCGAAATTGGTACCGATTTGGTACCGTCGGTACCGATTTGGTACCGTCGGTTTTGAGTTTTTGGACTGGTACGGTACGGTACGGTACCGGTATTTCCCGAATTTTACCTTAAATACCGGTACCGGTACCGAACCGAACATTTTGATACCGGTACCAAAAATTTGCGATTTTCGGGATTGAGATTTTCGGTACCGGTACGGTACCGAGCTCATCCCTACTTGTAACTCTTATTAGTAACTAGTGTAAATATACTCTTGGTGATTATTTGACATGCTTCATTTCAATGCATTATATTTTTACTTGTTCGTGATTTTTTATTTTAATGCAATAATTGTGACACGTTTCATGAGTTTCATTGCAATTCAGTGAATTTAGCACAAAAGAGTATAGAGGGGTAAAATAGTCATTCTGCATAATCATTCAGAGGTACAACTAAACGCATTTACTGGCTCAAAGTTTTTTAACTATTCAGACCTTTAACTGGTCCAACCAAACGCATTTACTGGCCCAACACTTAAGTTTCATGTAACATTCGTTTTTTTTAAAATATTATAATAAAAGAGGTTCTTATTTATTTATTTATTTATTGTGTGTGGTGATTTATTTCGGTTAAATAATCATGGGATAGTGTGTTAAGTTTAGATTCGATATATGGACTTGAGAGCGGTTACGGGCCTAAGGTCCATGAGCTTGGGAGTATTTAAGCTCTATTCTCCCTAAAAACTCCGAACATCATCATTCATCCATTTTCATCATCCAGGAACACGTACACTCTCTGTGCACACAAACACACCCTCCCTTTCTTTTCATTCATCCAAGATCCAAGGTAGAAGTTGATATACTGCTCATTTAAGAAGAAGCTCAATTAGGGATTCCAAGTTATTCTAGATTTACCTATAACTTTAAGGTATGTGTTATGTTCAGATCTATTATGATGTTCATCTTCATCTTGCTCCCATTTTGTAAACAACCTTGTAAGCTAAAACGAAACGAACCGAACCAACTTACTTGGACTCAAATCAAACCGAAAAAAAGGTTAGTTTTAGTTAAAAAGATTTGGCATAATATATATATATATATAGGGTTTGGATCAAATACAAATGGAATTAACATGCTAAACGTGAGAATCAAGTAGAGTAATTATGTAATTATATCATAGAGTAATTACGTAATTACTCTATGATGTAATTACATAATTACTCTACTTGTATATATAATTACTCTACTTGATTCTCACGTTTAGCACGTTAATTTCATTTGTACGTTAACTTTCCCCTATATATATATATATATATATATATATATATATATATATATATAAGGGGGAAAGGCTCGAGTTAGCAAGGGACTCGAGTCCCATTTAGAGTCGAGTGGAATAGTGTGTTTGGCTCGGATGAGGATCAGATACTCGGCTCGATTGAAAACCTCACACTCTAGTTAGAGTGGATTGGAATTCGATTCTAGTTGGAGTGGATTGGAATTCGACTCAAGTTGGAGTCGATTAGAATGAAGGAATTCGACTCAAGTTGGAGTCGATTAGAATGAAGGAACAACTCGAGTTGGAGTCGATTGGAATGAAGGAACGACTCGAGTTGGAGTCGATTGGAATGAAGGAACGACTCGAGTTGGAGTCGATTGGATTGAGAAGTCGACCCGAATCCTCGAACCGATCGGAACCTCTCATGCGACTAAAATGAAAGAATATATTTAGAATGTAAACCGAACCCGAGAACCGATTCGTTTAAGAACCGTAAAATTATAAAGCTCATAAGAAAGTTTAAACGTATAAGATCGTTAAGAATTGTTAACTTATAAGAAATAATAATAAATATGAGAACTTAACCAAATCCGGGTCAAATGACACGAACCCTACTCATTGAGAAACCATTAACTCACAAACTTGTTAAGAGAACCTTAAGTTAAAAAGATCGGTTCATTAAACTAATAAGTACGGTTCGTTAAGGTAATAAAGTTAGGATTCGTTAACCCGTGAGTTCGGATCATTAACCGATAAAGTCTGGTTGCATTAACTTAAGAAAGTAAGATATTTAAAGATAGAAAATTAATACGTATACTTATTAAAAAGTTAGTCGAGCACAGCTGAAGAAAGGAATCACGATTAACTTGGGAAGGAATCGTCTACAAGTGAGTTCTAGCCCCTTTCTCTGTGACGTTTTTCGGGGCTGTGTGCATACTCTTATGTGATAGTTAATACACTTATCCTAAGTGATAAGTGTATGATTATGTATTGAATGTTATTATTATAGAATGTTGTATGAAGGTGCGTATATATAATTATATATGCAATTAAAAGATATGTAAAGTATGTACGTATGATAACAAACGTATGAAATGAATGTATGGTTGTATGGTTATGCGAGACAATGGGACCAGACCCTAATAATATCTGAGACAGTAGGGACCAGACCCTAATAAGATTTGAGATAGAAGGGACCAGACTCTAATAATATCTGAGATAGAAGGGACTAGACCCTAATAATATCTGAGATCGGAGTAGGAGGGACCAGATCCTAATAATATCTGAGACAGGAGGGACCAGACCCTGAAAATATCTGAGATAAAAGGGACTAGACCCTGATAATATCTGAGATAGAGGGACCAGACCCTAATAATATCTGAGATAGTAGAAGTAGTATAGTTTACGGTATACCATAGAAAAGTATGAAAGAAAGTATGTAAGTACGTATGCATGTATGTATGTAAAGTATGTATGAATGAGAAATAGTAAGTAAAGTACGAAATACGTATCTTCGGACGCGTATAAGTATGAACGTAAATGCAATGTATGTTAATTGATTAACTAGAACTCACTCAGCGTAGCTGATTTTTAGTATGCACGTAGGTGAATAGAATGAGGCAGGTTGCCTGATGGAGACACGTGGCAATAAGATGAAGACTGGCATCGTAAAAGAAGAAGATTCACATGTTGTTTCGTTTATGTTAAGACTTATGTTATTTGTTTTAACAAGTACTCAATGGATTGATTGAATGTATGACTTTTATATTCCGCAATTTGTTTTAATTAACTCTGATTTTCGAATTATGTGAATGAGTAAATCCAACCCGCACGAAAGTAGGGCACCCGAAGGTCGGGGGCCTTACATTTCATGAGTGTCCTATGAATTTTTTTTCCTTTTTTGATTTTGTTTAGCATATATGTGGTTTAGTCTTCATTGTCCTATAAAATTTTGACACCACATAACGATAATTTAACACCGGCTGTCAAGAAAATTTTGATGCCGATTCAGAAGAACATAATTTAAGATTTTAAAATTTCAGAACTTGTTAAGAGCATTCTCTACCCGTTTCTTGAAAATATGTAAGGAAGATTTGCAAATTAAATAGTATGGTTATTAGTGGTTGTGAGCAGAGGAGAAGAAAATGTTATATGAGAAAGTTAAATTTGGGTTTTTTATTGCTCATACTGTATCATTTTTTAATATTTTCTAGAAAGTGGTTGTGGAAGGAAAGAGAAAATATAATGATAAATGTATGAAAAAATTTATTTAATTTAACATGAGAGAGAAAATACAGTGATTTTTAGTAAGGATTACTCCATAGAATAGTAACCAAGTTTAAGATTTGTTTCAATTAGGTTGCTGGTATAAAGTTTTATTCTATCTAGGTAACTTAACCTTTATTTAGTGTTTCAATCGTAGATATTTGACCTGGATAGCAGGTTATCTAGGTTTTTTTTCTTTTCAAATATTCTAATATTGCATACTAAACACCTGTTAACTTAAGATGAGTGCATACTAAACACCTCTTAACTTAGGAGGAGTGTATAGCAAACACCTCTTACCTTAACATGAGTGCATAATAAACACCTGTTAACTTAAAGATGAGTGCATAGTAAACACCTCTTAACTTAAGAGGAGTGCATAATAAATACCTGCTAACTTTGCTAACTTAAGAGGAGTTCATAATTAACATCTGTTAACTTAAGAGGAGTGTAAAGCAAACACCTGGTAACTTAAGAGGAGTGCACGAATTTACCTCTTACATAAGAGAAGTGCAAAATAAACCTAGATAACCTGCAATCCAAATCAAATATCTAGGATTGAAACACTAAATAAAGGTTAAGAAACCTAAATAGAAAAAACTTTACACCAGTTACCTGGTTGGAACAAAGCTAAAACTTGGTTACTATGCTATAGGGTAATACTTTTCTAGTATAGTTATAGGTATATATAGATATACGGTAGAAAATGAGTTGGGAATGCTCAGGGTGGAGGGGGTACAACCTTCAAAATTTCATACTACCCTAAAACTCGACCAATCCTGCACTATTATCTCAGTTTTATCCTTAACTATCCTAGACTACTCTAAGTTAGAGGTGTTCACGGTTGGGTTTTCGCGGTTTTTAGGTCAAACCATGAACCAAACAGTTAGTAATGGTTTTTGATTTTCGTAAATCAAAACCAAACCGTTGAACTCTTAAATCGAACCAAACCAAACCATTAGTAACGGTTTGGTTCCTATTTGGTTTCACGGTTTGGACTTATATGGGTTTTATACAAAATGTTCAAAATAATTTTATGATATTTAATTGTAGAGCTCCCGATAATTTACATAATATTACACAAACCAAACTGATTCTTGGGTTCTCTCTTTTAAAATATTGAAAGACCACTTGAAGGGCTTTGAGTTTTGAATTTGGGCTTAACCCACTTTGTTTTATATATTGTACATTGTGTCAGAATTTGAATTTAGTAATGTATACCATATGCATTAATAATTTTTATTTAATTATGTCTATTAATATAGTTGTATACACATATATAATATATTAAACATTTATAAATATATATAATTAAATCATATGGTACGGTCCGGTTTAAACGGTTTGCACCAATACAAACCGCAAACCAAACCGTTCGCTACGGTTTGAAAATTTTCAAACCGACCGACCGACCGAAAGTTAAGAAAGAAAACCAACCGTGAGACCAAACCGATGACTGGTTTGGATGGTTTCACGGTTTCAAACCGAACCATAAACACCCCTACTCTAAGGTGTGGCATAAATCCTTTCAGTCACCCTAAAGAATTTTATTTTTTAAATTATTTATAACACAAAAATAAATAAAAATGCATAGATTTATTTCGAAAATACTTTAATAAGTAAACAATACTTTATTCATTAAAAAGATACATGAAAAATACTATTCCTAGTTTCATCGGTTTTTAACTTTCTTTTTCACTTCAAACATGTCGTTATCGAGAGCGTTAATATGTCTCGTCATATTTTGCCATTTCGAACACCCTTCGATCGCTTGATCCTCTCTCTTACACAATATGGTTCCAAACTAGTGGCCAAAAAGACAACGTTCGTTCATCGTTAGCTCATAGGGTCCAAGTCTTCGAAAACATGAACCCACGCATTTGCTAATACTACTTCTTCATAGCTCCATGTTCGTGGCCCTCTCCTAATTCTCGGTTTGGAATTTGTTTGCTTCATAAAGTGATGTTTTGAAGAAAAAAATAGTATTGGTATGGGGTAATGGAATGAGCGGTGGAATGAAATGAACGAGGTAATGGAATGGATAATTACCATTCCATTGACACGTTTGGTTACCACGTGGGAATGAAATGAATTATTAGTTTTTATTTTCTCATCATCTAGAAAAAGCTGGAATAAAATAAAAATGGTAATGAGTAGCGGTGGGATGGTGGTGGTGCGAGTAGTAATGGTGTGGGCGGTGCTGGCGATAGGCGGGGAGTAATAATGGTGGTGGGAGGCGGGGTGGCGATAGGCAGGAGCCTGGAGTGATTGTTGGTGGTGGCAGGTGGTGCTAATAGTGGGTGGTGGTGGCGGTGACGGTGGTGGGCGGTGGTGGTGATGGCGGGAGCGATGGTTGGTGGTGGTGGTGGTGACCGGCGTTGGTAGGTGGCGGAGGTGGGTGGTGGCGGAGGTGGGTGGCGGCGGCGGAGGTGGCTGGTGGCGGTGACGGGCGGCGGAGGAGGGTGGTGGTGGTGGCCGGCGGCGGTGGGTGGTGGCGGGCGGTGGAGGCAGTGATGGTGGGTGGTGAGAGGCCAATTGGTGATTATGGTGGGAGGATGGTGAGAGGGCAATGGGTAATGGTGGAGGTGACATAGTGTGAAAGTGGGATGGAATGAAAAAAACAATGGAGGTGAATGGAATTAATTTGGGGTGTTTTAAGGGAAATGGAATGGACATGGTAATGGGTAATTCCATTCCATTGACCAACCAAACACATGTTTTTTCATTTCATCATAATAGGGTCTATTCCATTTCGTCTCTCATTCATGCATACCAAACGCTACCTAAAAGTTTGATAAAAATGATTGTAGAATAGTGCATAGAAAAATAGCGACAAGTGTGAGCTTATATATAAATGAAAAAACCAAAAAAAAAAAAAGAAAAAGAAAAGAAAGCTAATGTAATGATTAAAAAGATAGCCATTACATCGAACCCCTTTCATTGGGTAGTATCACCTGGATTCATTACCTGCCGCCAAAAATTACAGAAGCAGCGACTACTTCGCCGTTCAACCCGGGGTCCCCAAGGATAATACCCGCCCTTCACCCTCAAGTGGAGAGTTTACGTTGCCAGTCACCACTAGAAGAAAATGATTATTTGGCTTCCAATCCTTCTATTTCTATATTTGAATTGCTAAATTTAAGCATGCCCTCTAGCTTGCTGATAACTAGTGTTATACCCGACGTGTTACGTCGGATATGACGGATCTGTTGATCTACAATCTTGTTGAAACTGTGCATTAATGTGAGTTCGGCTAGTACCTTAGTCAAACCCAAAAATAAATTCGTCAAAATAAAAAGATTTCCAGCTTGCTGATCGTTCCGTGAAGTATCCGGGTGGGATTGTTGAGAACATGCTCATTCGCATTGGTAAGTTCATTTTCTCGGTGGACTTCGTTATTCTTGACATGAATGAAGATGATAATGTTTCACTTATTTTGGGCAGACCTTTTCTAGCCACCACACATGCGTTGATTGATGTTCGCGATGGCAAACTGATCCTTCGAGTCGGGGATGAGAACGTTACGTTTGACGTTCGACAGTCATCTAAGCATCCCAAATCGACTGATGACTCCCTATGCTTCATTGATACGATCATGACTCATGTGGGGGAGTTTCCAGTGACCTCGGTGGAGGCCCCGCCTCAGCCACACATATCCTAGATAGGAAGACCCAGATGGTCGCCTTGACTGAACACCTAACATATAAGAATATTAAAATATCTAATTTAACATTTACACAGTTGACAAAACCCGGGGTTGGTAAACCCGACCGTTGGTAAAACCATCGAGGGTAAAAACCGACGGTTTTGATGGCGAGTCGACACGAATTCGTTTAGTATCGATTGCGTTCGTTACTGTATAAACAACGTTGGTAAAACCCAATCGTTAAAACCAAAATTTTTTTGTCAAATTCATATATAAAAAGACAAATACATAAACAAATAATATATTTAAAATGATATTTATTCGGTAATAAATTCAAACGTTTTAACAATTCACAATAAACATGTTTTAAATACTTTTTCAAGGGAAAACCATTATCCAACTTTACACACTAAATATTCGTTAATCAAACATGTTTTTAAATGGGTTTGATGACACACCAACAAAGATAAAAAAACCAAAAAAAACAAGTCAATTAACCATGGCAAAATAACATCTACAACTTACAACACCTGAGCCATCAGGTCAGAACTAACTTTGTATTTTTATTGCACAAATATCTAATATATATGAAAATTAAATTATGAAACCTATTTCAATTCTGTGACCCTAAGAGCCTCTTTTAGTATAGAGTTAATGGCCATTTTCGTCCCTGTGGTTTGCTACTTTCGTCACTTCAGTCCAAAATTTGTATTTTTGTCAACTTAGTCCTCATAGTTTTAAATATTAGCCAATTACATCCTATCCGTCTAACGGCATCCAGCTATGCCGTTAGTTTAAGGGTATTTTTGTCTTTCTCCTTTTTATTTTGAGTTATTTGTCATTTTCGTCCCTGTGGTTTGATACTTTTGCCAATTCAGTCCAAAGTTTGAAATTTTGTCAATTTAAGTCAGTTTTTTTCTATAACCCTAGAGAGCATTATCCAAGCCCAAAACAAGTCTGCATTTATTCTGTCGACAGCAGTAATCATACCCCCTCCTCTCGTATTTAGTTTCTAGACGGTTCCTAAACTCTCCCCCATGGTGGAATTCAATGGTAAAGTGGTCAAAGCAATTCCGTGAAACCGAATTGTACGGAAAAAACTAAAAATCGTTTCTTTGATGAATGCATAATATTTAGGGTTTAGAGATTAACATATCATAACGAAAATCTGGGTCGTAATCAACTATTATACATTAATCAACAAAACAATTTTTAGTTTTTTGTGTATAATTCGATTTCAGGGAATTACCTTGACCACTTTACCATTGAATTCCACCATGGAGAAGATTTTAGGAAATGTCTAGAAACTAAATATAAGGGGGGGTATGATTACTGTTGTTAACAGAGTAAATGCATACCAGTTTTTGAGGTTGCTCGATGGTTTTGGGCTTGAATTATGCTCTTTAGGGTTATAAACAAAAAACATAAAAAATAAAAAAAAACTGAATTAAACTGAACATTAAATTGACAGACTGAATTGGCAAAGATATCAAACCACAGGGACTAAAATGACCATTAACTCAAAATTAAAAGGAGAAAGACAAAAATACCCTTAAACTAACGGCATAGCTGGATGCCGTTAGACGGATGGGACGTAATTGGCTAAAATTTAAAACTATGAGGACTAAATTGACAAAATTAAAAATTTTGGACTGAAGTGGCGAAAGTAGCAAACCACAGGGACGAAAATGACCATTAACTCTTTAGTATATATATATAGATAATTTAGTTTCTCTCAAAATAACGTTTCGCCCTTGCCCCTAAGTTTTGTTTATTTATAGTTAGCATCCATATCAAAGGGAAAGTAATAACTGCAATCACAAAAATAAATAAATAAATAATAATTGAAAAATTAAATAATATGAAACAAAACTTCATAAATTTAGTAGATTATAACCCAAAAAATTGATGCGCTCGGTTTTTACCAAACACAATTGAGACACATAGATTGGCTAGGTCTCTACCAAAACAGTGGCTTCTTGAAGTCTATAGTCAAATTCTTTAGAATCAGATTATACTCAAGTGAAAGATAACTTAAATTGTAATGTTTGGTATTGCTAAACATACTTTCTTGACCTCTCCAATACGTTTATATCAAACATACTTCTCCTCTCAAATTTTACATTTATACTATCAAGACCTTTTTGTTTTTTCTTTTGTTATGTTGTTTATTGTTATTATATATTTTTAAAAAACGTTTTTTCTAATTTTCTTTTTTTTTATATATTATAAACATTTATTTTAAATAACAAAAACCTTTTTTTTTCTCTTTTTGAAAAACCATTTTTTCCTTGTTTAAAAAAATGTTGTTTTTCTTATTAATTAATTTCTATACTTGTTTTAGTCTTATTGAAGAATTTCTTTAAAAATTATTTCTTTGAGATAGATTATACACTTTTATAAAGATCATTTTTTTTAAATAAAAAGGATTAAATAACACATGACTTGGTAAAAGAATTTGGTTATTTTATCAAGTGACATTAATCACATACACTCAAACGTAACAAAAACAAAATCAAATTGTTTTAAATACATTATATATATATATATATATATATATATATATATATATATAGGGTAAGATTAAAATGAAAACCCACTTGAGTTGTGAAAACCCGCGAAAACCCTATGTAACATCGGTTTTTTTTTTGTTACATGTAATATATGTTGTAAAATTTAATACAAAACATCGAAACATCAAAAAAAAATGTATTGCTATTTTTTAATATTTTTTTACTAATTTTTATATATGTTTTCAGGAGAGAAAAAAATTTATATTTATATTTACATTTTTTTTTACTTTAATTGTGGACCACAAGATTTAAACATTAATTAAAAACATGTGGTTGAGAATGGGTTTCTAGAGTTTTCACAACTCAAGTAGGTTTTCATTTTATACTTAGCCTATATATATATATATATATATATAGAGAGAGAGAGTTATGTTCAAATAAGAAGTTTGATTTTCCTAAGAAGGCTAGGAAGGAGGGTATTTTAGTCTAATACTTAAATATCAAAACCCACTTACATAAAACCCAATTACATATTTACTCTCTTACAACCACCACCACTCCACCGCCCACTGCCACCACAACCGTCACCCACCGCTACCACCTCGTCGGAAAAGTCCAGAAAAACACAATGGAAAACACTATGAAAAACACAATGGAAAAAACACAATGAAAAAAAAATATAATAAAAAACACAATTGTATGACACAATGTAAAAAATACAATGAAAAAAACACAATGAAAAATACTATTGTATAACACAATTTTGTAAAACACAATTTGGTAAAACACAATTTGTAAAAAACCCATTATTTTTTTTTAAAATTTTATATTACAATATGGTACTCATATGAAAGATAAAAAGACATTCGTTATTATGGTGAATTTGTTTTTCAATAAAAACGTCGTAAAAAAAGTTATTGACGTTTTAAAATGATGTAGGAATTTGGCATGTGTCTTGCATGAGAAGAGAGAAAGTCAACAAATGTGTTATTCCTTTTATGCCCTTTACTTTGGGTTCACACTTGATTTCCCCCTAAACTAATCTCAACTCTCCATATTCAAAATGAATTGACAAGATTAATTCTTATCATTCCTACGAAAACTATACTTCCTATTATAACCTAACCCTTTATATATATATATATATATAAGCAAATACTAGCTAGAGAAAACATACAAAAATTTTTAAAATATGTAAAAAATAAAAAACAAAGTATAATATAAAAAAAAATAATAATAAGAAATATAAAAAGACTAAAACATCAAAGTAAAACTTAATAGATTTTTATTTAATATTTTGAAAGAATTATAAAATAAAATAAGAGAGCCTAATGCATTAATTAAAGGTTGTTAAAAGAAAAAGAAATTTGAGAGGAGGCACGTTTAATCATATGTTGATTTGTATTACTTAGATACTATGCTGCCCATTAAATTGGACTAAAAAGAACCCAAATGAATGCCTCTTGTGAAACACGCTCAATTCATGGAAAAAAGTTGTAAACCAATAAATGTGTTTAACGTGGGGACCATATGAAAAAGTTGTTGGTGAACGTGTATAAGATGGTCAACCACTAGAGGTAAGACGCTCTTGGTAAGAGGCTTTCATTTGTATACGAGAGGGGAAGAGGCACATGTAAAGATAAGTTTTATGGGTTTTAAATTATAAAGTAATTTCACTCCGATTTATGTAGGTAGATTGTCAAATTAAAATTTATGACAAACCTTTACTATGAAGAATATATGAATATTAGAAAACATAAATGTGTAATTAATTATTATTATTACATATAAATACCAATAGTGGCGGAGCCAGAAATTATTTTCTATGGGTTCGGTTTTTTTCTGGTCCTGATTTATTTAGAGTCGTATCCAAGATTTTGAGTGCCCCGAACAAGTACTAAAAATGTACCCTTATATAATTTCTGTTTTTTCATAGTTGACAAAAGTTGTGAAAACAATACAAAAACACAAAATTATTGTAGCAATAAAGAAAACAAAGTTAAACAATAAACAAAACAAAGTTAACGAATAGTTAACGGTTTTCTATAGTCGAATGTTAACCAAACCAATTACTTTAACAATAACAATAACAAAAATTAAAATCATTGTATGGAACTAATCAAGGTTATTGATTAACCAATAAAAACGATAAAGCTACATCGTAAGATACTAAAATAAATATATCATGAAACAATTTATAGAAAATAAGAAATATTATAAAATTGCTTTAAACTATTGAATTAAATGATGTGTACGTAATGCAGCCACTTCTCGATTCAGTTTGTTTTTATTTAAGCTTGGTTTTGGCTTTTGACAAAATGCCTTTATTTATATTATAGTGTCTTCTTCTAAGCCTTCTTCTTTATCTTTGTTATTTAGAATTAGAGTTAGTCCGTCAACGCGAAAACTAAAAACACAACTATGATTATATCTTCAGTGTTCTCTTCTCTTCCTTTCATTTTAAAATGATAATGGGTTCGATCGCCGAAAAAGAATGGGTTCGTTCGTTAATACGGTACTATACATTCTATATAAAATCGAAAATAGACCGGGTTCAGACGAACCCTGTCCCGTAAAGGTAGCTCCGCCACTGAATACCAATAACTATTCACCATTTTATTCACTTAAAGCTTACATCATTTTTATTCACTCAAGCCTCCACCATTTTTATTCACTCAAACCCTCAATGACTACTTTCTCAAACGATGATCGGATATTAATACCACTGAACGATTCTGATAACACCATTTTTTCAAACGATAGTAGCATACAATTTTTCAAATATCTCATCGAGCAAACCGAAGATGAAGACACGACAACATCATCATCGAGCAATATAATTGGTTGAAGGACCATTTAGTTTAAATTTTCGTATTTTAAATTTTTTTGTTTGAATTGTCGTATTTTATTTTTCCCGTTTTTAGTTATGTTATATTTTCAATTTTAATGAAATTTTAATTTTACATTTAATTGTTTTATTTGTTTTAGATTATAAAAAACAAAAACAAAAAATGTTCTAGGGTACTTGTGGGTAGGTGCCGCCGGTTATTTTGTGGTTTGTGGGTACATGAAGACAGAAATGAGATGACGGTACGCGAGTGACCGGTGCATGAATAATACCCATAAGTGTCCCTTCCCCTCTAACAATACCGTGTTATATTTTCTTTTAGAATGAGAACTTGATCACATACTATTCTTAGTTTTAAATTTCTATATTCATTTAATATCGGACTCAAACTCTCACTATTTAGATACGAACAACATTATGCACACTTTTTGGCGCCGCTAAACCACAAGCTCTCTGATAATAGCACGGAATCTTAATACGACTTTTGTAAAAGCTCATTAATATATATAATCTATTATATTAATTTCATTTCATTACTGTGAATAATTTTATAGATTGTTAATTATGTCTATTCTTGATGTTCCAGAATTAAAACAAACAGTCAGACGGATCAAGAAGCAGACATATAATATGTCGGGCAACCGGCTAAGTATGGACAAGGTACCATCTCATATATATGATAAGTGTGTGAAGCATTAAGATGCTAACATGTGATGACTTGCTTGATATTAACTCACGTATGGCTTGTTGAAGTGTAAACTGGTTCACGCTTTCTTTTGCCATTTTAAAGAACAGCTAAGAGTCTACGACAAACAAATCCATAAATTATTGACGCTCATGTGGATACATATAAAGAGAACATGTTCATTAAATGGCTTGAGGAACTCATAATATAGAATTACACATTCTATTCCATATGCGTTTTTAATGAATTGTCTTTTCTTTATTTCCATCTAAAACTTTGGTCAAGCCAACCGGTATATGTGGTCACATACGGATGTTTGATTGTATATTACTCTGATGAATGTTTTACAATCCAGTCCTCAATATATAACGAGGGAATGGGAATATAAATAAATATGGAAACAAGATAATCATCAAACTAAATAATATTTCTCCAATGTATATCCATAATAGGAAGATCCTTTGATACTTCCCTAAAGTTTGAACGTATGTTGATTGAGCGTTCAAACTATGTCTAAAATACTAAAATAATTGACCTGGCAAGCCTTTCGTGAGTATATCAGTGTATTGAGATGTAGATGGGACACGGAGCACACAAACACAGCCAAGACGAACTTGCTCCTGGACAAAATGTATATTTCCATATGTTTAGTTCGTTGATGCTGAAAAGGGATTTTGAGATAAGTAAACAACCTAAACATTGTCACAATAGACAATTGTGGCTCGAGATAGTGGGACATGAAGCTCGAGCAAAAGATTTCGGAGCCAAGTAGTTTCAGCCACGGCGTTCGCAACTCCACAGTATTCTGCCTTTGCACACGAACGAGAAATGGACGGTTGTTGTTGGGTCTGAAGAATGATTGAATTATTCTCAACCTCCCGAGAAATTGATAAGTATAGATTCTGAGCAAGCTAGTGCACTTCTAGCAAAGGATTTACTTTCTCGAGCAATTGTTTTGTCAAATGAAGATGACTTTTCATTGAGTTTCAGAACAATTCTCACTTTTCTCACACCTTTTCTGTTCTCACCCCTTGAATCATCGTCATCTTTCTCATTCCTCAAGTATCTTTCATACTTTTCTTTGGTACAGGCCCAAATCTTGTCCACAAAATAAATCAGGAATGACATAAGTTTCCTTGCTTTTGTTCCAGCAGGAATCTGTGTGATAACCGTATGTGTCACATGTCTTGCACCACACCTTTCTCAATGAACCAAGATCTTGCGCTGGGATATTCAAGTGGCCTTGAGTTCATAGATCTGGTGTGTTCTTGTCAATCTACATAGGTATTGCACCAAATCCGGTCCTGACAAGTGGTATTAGAGCTTTGTAAGCTCTCTGAAGGCCACGAGACTGAAGGTTTAGAGACAAAGGTTGAAGCTTGGAAGGGTTAACGTGTTATTGAGTCCAGATCTGAAGAGTTGGATGATCAAGAGGTGTCGACAAACAAAATACCAAGGTTGCTTGGTCAAGAAAATTATATAAAGTGGAAGGTATTGTTTGAAGCCGTCGTCAACTACAATGACACAAAACTATGGAACTCCATCAAGGATGGACCATATGTTCCAGTTGCAGCTCCAAACAATAATGCAGTTGTGAAAAGGCAGATGAGAAGATCTTGACTAGTGTGAATCATCACACTAATGCTAAAGATATGTATGATGCTGTTGTTGAAATGTTTGAGGGAAATGTTAAGTTGAGGGACATAAAGAAAGACCGATTGAAACAACAACTTGACAGATTCAAGTTCAAGGAAGGTGAAAGATTAAAATCTGTGTTGCAGAGGTTCATGGCTATGTCAATGAAATCAGAACCACTGATCTACAGATTTTTAACTTTGATTTGAACAAGAAATTGCTTACCTCTCTATCCGGTGAATGGTACACCGCGAGCAAGTTCATTAGAGAGAAGGTGAATTTCCCCAATTTCAAACTGGATGATGTGATATCATTCTTACAAGCTACTGAGCATGAAATGATTGATAATCACATGATTAAGGAAGAAAGCCAAGTTTCCCAGTGACAAACTCACTTGTTGCACCTATGGGCAATCTTTCTACAAAATATCAGCAAATGCATCCAATTGTTAAAGAACCATCTGATACTGGTTCAATGTGTGGAGCAGTCCAGTCAAGATTCAACATACAGATGAATGAAGATGATAATGCATCAACTGCTAGTGGACATGCACCATATGTTCAAGCTCCAAGTCAGGGGAATGAGTACCAAGCACTGTTCTCGATGTTTACAAAGTCATATAATGCATTTGTTACCAAGAACATCATTCATACAAGTGTGGTTAAAGAAGACTTGGAATAGATCGATGCTGATGAGTTAGAAGATATGGATTTGAAATGGCAAGCGGCCATGTTGGCAGTAAGAAGCAAAAGATTGTTTAACAGGACTGGAAGGTCAACATTTGCGGGTCCAAATGACAGAATTGGGTTTGATAAATCCAAGGCAATATGTTACAATTGTCAGCAACCTAGCCACTTTGCAAGAGAATGCAACCTACCTAAGCAGTATGGTAATCAAGTGAACCAAACACAGTTCTACCAAAATCAACATCAGAATCAGCAAGTGCATCAGCAGAGAAACCAACCAATAAATCAGAATCCCTATCAACAACAGAACAGGCCCCAATAGCAAGTTTGCCTCAGCAAAGGAATAATCAATTGCAGATACAGGGGAATCAAAATAGGGGAATTGTTAATGCTGCCAATCAAAACAGGAACCAAAGAAATGTTGCTGTAACCATGGTGCCTCAAGATGGTGATTTTGATTGGAGAAACCATGCAACTGAAATGGAGAAGGCTAATGTTGCATACATGGGCAAAGTGCATGAAACAGGAGAATCCTCTAACTCTAAGGTAACCACTGAACCTTCTATTTCTGACCTTCTAATAATCATTGATGATCTTAACAGAGAGTGTAACATCCCGAAATTTCCAAAATGATATTAATTATATTACTTAATAATAGAGGGAAAGTTTACTCGGGTTATCGGGAAATAAATAAATAGAGTAGGAGTTGGTATGGGTCGGGCTAGTGTTGGGTAATGGATATGGGTTATGGACTTGGATTAATGGAGATGGGTTAAATGAGAATGGGCCTTAGGTCCATGGGATTTAAGGGATATAAATATCCCCTAAACCCTAAACTATCACTCATTTCATCCTATCCTCTAACACTCCAAAACACACACACCACACACCAACACCGCCGCCGGCCGAGGGAAGAACCGAGCCAGATCCGAGAGAGAGTGAGGGTTAGTTGTGATTAAACAAGTAAACGAGATCCAAACAAGCTCAAAAAGGTATGATTCTTGATCTTTGAAGTTTAAAGATCCAAGCTTTATAGTGTATAAACGACCGGAAACGGTTGGGGAACGTAGTGGGTGATGTTAAACCATAACAAGGGTGTTAAAATCGCCAAAATGATTGATGAAAACCAAAACAACGGCGGAACTGGGCAACTTCGCCTGCAACTGGGCAACTTCGCCTTCAGAGCGATAACTTCGCCTTCAAAGCGATAACTTCGCCTGAGGCCAAGTTCGCCTGATGGCAACTTCGCCTAAAGCCAAGTTCGCCTGATGACAACTTCGCCTAAAGCCAAGTTCGCCTGATGACAACTTCGCCTAAAGCCAAGTTCGCCTGATGACAACTTCGCCTAAAGCCAAGTTCGCCTAAGGTTTAACTTCGCCTAAAGCTAAGTTCGCCTAAAGTTTAACTTCGCCTAAAGCCAAGTTCGATTAGAAAATAAATTATAAACGATAAGTAAAAGTAAGCTAATACTAGGCCGCCAGATTAGATCAGGCGAGTATTGATACGTGTAACTTATACAGTCAGCCGAGCTCAGTTAAAGAAGGGATTTACAGCTATCAGAGGAAGAAGCAGAGTTCAGGTGAGTTTCTAGCCCCATTCCTTGTTATGTTTCGGGGCTGTGTGCATACTCGATGTGTTGTTAAAACATTTATCCTAAGTGATAAGTGTACGTCATATGTGATATGTGTGATAGATATGAATGATTGCTTGTCGGTACGCGAACGATCTTCGGATGTTGCGCGTACTGTCAGGTTAAAAAATAAAGGTACGAATATATATATCGAAGATGTATGAATATTTCAAATGAATACTTGTCGGGGCGTGAACGATCTTCGGATATTGCACGTATCGACAAGGGGTATGGTTGTTAAATGAATGATGTAAAAAACGCCTAGAGTGTTCTTATGTTATAATGTAATTATTGTATATGTGAAGTATGTGTATATAGGTACACAAATGGCATGTGAGTTCTACATTCGACATAGTAAGTTAGGATGGCAAATCCCTCTAGCTTCTGTCGGACATAGACTCGGCTGGTGATGGCGTAGTTAAGGACTGCGAGCCTTATACGTGATGTAGATGATAGATGTAAACGTAGATAAGGACTGCGGACCTTATACATAACGTAGATAAGGACTGCGGACCTTATACGTAATGTAGATAAGCGTCAGCATAGGAAAGGACAGTGAGCCTTATACGTGCTGTATTTGTAGTATAGGGGAGGACTGCAGACCTCGTACGTGCTATGAATTAGGTTGCAACATAGGGAAGGACTGTGGACCTTGTACGTGTTGTGGATGTATTTCAGCATAGGAAAAGACTGCGAACCTTATACGTGCTGTAATTGTAGCATAGGGGAGGACTGCGGACCTCGTACGTGCTATGAATTAGGTCGCAACATAGGGAAGGACTGTGGACCTTGTACGTGTTGTGGATGTATGATGGTATAGGGAAGGACCGCGGACCTTGTACGTACCATAAATGGTGAACATAAGTAAGGACTGCGGACCTTTTACGTGTTCACGACCTTGAGTACAGGTATAGACGGCGGACTATGAACGTACTCTCGGTAGACTGAGGTTAGTGATTGTAGATATGTATGTATGTATGGTAGCAAGTATGTACATAGTGTAGGTTCCCTGGACGGATCACACGAGATATCTCGGTCTACTCAGGTGCGGAATCCCTGCGTAGATCGTTACGAGCGTAGAAAGCAAATCAAACAAACACACACGAATAGACCGAAACACGTTATATATTAATAACCGAACTCACGTGATATGAATCACTGATACAGACTCTCGATTAACTCAAACGACTAACTTCACGATTAACATAAACCAAGCCGTAAGCTGGTATATAAATACACGACAACTTCGCCTGATATGTTCAAGCGAAGTTGTCCATAACTTCGCTTGTTCAACAAGTTCGCCTAGGCGAACTTGTTAACAACTTCGCTTAAACAAAAACATAAATAACATTACAGACTCGATTACAGACACTAGACTATGAACTACTGACATTTATGCACCAACAGACTCCCCCTTGGCAGTAGCTTCATATCTTGATCTTTAAGCACTTGTCTTGTAATCTTCACGCATGCACTCCTTCTCTAACACATACCGTGACTACTCGCTGATACTTCCTCGCTTCGTCTTTCCAAGCAGGAATATAGAATATCTTCTTTTCATTCAACACTTGCAGATCAGCTTTCGATAAGTTAACAAGATGCATCGGATCATACACCCTCAGCACTTCTTGTTCGTCTTCGTCTTCCATCACGGCTTCAGCAGTCTGGCAATCAACATACCACCATTTAAGATTCTTCAACACATCTTGAGGCATAATCTTCATTGGAACCTCCTTAATGCATCGAATCGGTTTGTACTTCATTACCATCCATGGCTTGCCATCTGCTCTCATTCCCCTTTCTTTATCTTCCACTAGCTTTCCCTTCTGTGGCTTTAATAACTCAAACTTCTTCTCTTTTATGCTTTCTTTCCACACGATCTTCCCAATAACCCTTGCCATGTTGTCGTCGCTTCTATTGATCAGCCCCAATCTAGCCAAATCCTTCACCTCACATTCCGGCAATGTATTGAGGGATCTCAACGTTCTTTTAAAATACTGAATCCCATCAAAACGTTTCACCACAAACAACTTTATCTGTTCATCATATAGCCAACAAATAATTCCTTTCTTCGACTCAGCATAGCCTTTGATATTATAACTCTTCTTGAACATGGTTGGAACAGCAGGCTTCTTAGTTTTAATAAACCAATGAGCACAGCCTTCCTTCCACCTAGGCTGCTCCTCCCACTCAGTCTCATCATTTTCCATCTCAGTACCCATATCGGCTTTCTCAACATCTGGGATCTCATGTTCAACATTTTCTTCAATTATTTCACCTTCTTCAATCTCATCTTCAATCACAATCTGTGCTCCAATCTTCTCAATCTCCTCAATAGGCAGCATATCATCATCAAACATCACATCATCCTCTAGCATATCATCATCCAATTCTTTCAAAGCATCAATCACATCATCATCATCATCAACCGTCATCACCTCATCACCACCAACTGCACCTGCAGACTCCCCCTGAGCTGTGGAAGTCCCAAGAGCTTGAGTAGTTCTTGGCAACTCACCACCTGCATCTTTCGATGCATTGGGATCATCGTCTCTGTCATTTCTCTTCTTTGTCCTTAACTCGTCGCCTCTACAGCCTATCTCCCCCTGAGATGCCAAGAACTCCTTCATAGCATCTATAATTCGCCCATGTTCAACCAGGAGGGACGACTGTAGTTGATTCTCTGCTACAAGGCGCTGAATAGCCTGGGTCTGGATAAAGTTTATCCTCGATTGCTCTGCCACGACCCGTTCAAGTGCAGCTATTCTCTCCGAGTCTGAGAGGGTTGAATCGAAATCAAACCTCATGTTAGATGTATCTTGAGTATACTCAGCAGGGATCTCGAATGTAACCGGGACATCAGAAGCAGTTGTGGACGTAACCGCAGGTGGTATCGTGACCGACAACCCTGCAGTTGCAACGACGGTAGACTCTACAAATTGTGCCACCACCTCTGAAGGAGTAAGCGTTGGAGGTGGTAACGACATAATCTCTGGAGTCGTCGTCTGTAGTGTGATGGATGGGATGCCGACAGCTGATGTAGCCACCACGGGAACATCCGCGGCGCTTGTAACCTGTACAGAAGTAGGAACAATCGACATACCTGACAGTGCGGATGGAGTGAACCGTACAACTCTTGAAGTCTCTCTAGCTCCCATACCTGCACCTGTCCTTTCACGTCTTGATCGTCTAATCAGCTTGTGAATATCCTCTTCTTCTTCTTCTGACTCAGTATCATCAACTGTCCTCTTCCTCTTCCCAATCGTCCTTTCTCGTCTCACCAACATCCTTCTCGCCTCATCCATAACGTCATCAAGATCTGAGTCAGCCACCGTCGTAGCTGCTCTAGTAACATTCACTTCCCGAACCTGTGCAGCAGAGACCTGCACCTCTTCTTGTGGATCAAAACGGTCCATGTCGAAGAATCCTTGGCCGCCAAATGCAGCATCAAGGTCTACATCCTCCTCAGCCGACACCACAGGCACAGTAGGTACATCTCGAGTTGCTCCTGCCTGTTGTGGTTGAGGGTCTCTGAACTCATCCCCCCGAGCTGGCACATACCCCGGGTTTATTAAGAACCCAAAGAGTGGAGTATGCCTTGGACGACGTTCAGGCTTGCTCCTCGCACTCGAAGTACGGCATTGAGCAAAGATACGTTTGCTCACACTCTCCACATATCTTATTGGGCGTCGTTGTGGCAAATTTGGAGCCACATGGTTCAAGATCATCTGGATGAATCTTGGATACATTATAAACCGCTCACGAGCCATCGCCCTCCTCTGTCTATCAATTTCGTAAAAGACCATCTGACTAAAGCTATAACGTTTGTTATAAGTCAGAGCAGTCATTGCTGACTGCATGGTCGCACCCATACCATCAGTGCCCGCCTTCCTCCCAGACATACACACAATCATGACGTGCATGAGGAAGCGCCACTGATCGAGCAGGAACCCCTTCCGTCTCTGGGTATCGCCCAATGGACCAGAATAGCCCATTCTTAGAAATGCTACATCGCGAAACGGAGCAACAAACTCCGTAGGGTCATCCCTAGTCTCCTCTCCTAATCGTAACGCCACCCGTATTTGTTCAGACGAGAACTGAACTTCTTGGTTGTTGACGGTTGCTCGCATAACCGGGGGCTCAACACGGCAATCGTATTCCACTGTCTGCCAGAAATCCTCGATATTGGGTAAGGATATCGGCAGAGTCGTCGTGATTGCGTGGAATATCCTCGAGCGAAGGAGGAATGTGATTATCTCGCGGTAATCCTCCACACCACTCGCTTCCGGGTCTAAGGTGATGAACATGTTGTGACCCGGGAAGAATTGTCTCTGATTATCTCCGTCATCGCCTCCAGCACCTCCAGCACCTGCTACTGCAGCCATATCTGCAACAAACGAACCAAGTTAGATATACGTTAAGGTTTAACACAAGTTCGCTTATTACCATGAGCGGAGTTGTGATAACTTCTGTATAGGCGAAGTTAAAGTTGGGGCGAAGTTGGGAACAACTTCGCTTCATCTTTAAGTTCGTCTAATAATTTAAAAATTAAAAGGTCCAAGCGAAGTTAATGTTAACTTCGCCTCACCACAACATCGCCTCAGGCGAAGTTTAGACTCAGGCGAAGTTACGGATAACTTCGCCTAAACATTAAGTTCGCCTGAATCTGAATCGACAACAGTAAGCAGAATCAACATCGAAAAGTTTGGTGTTTCGGCCAACTTTGACGATTTAGGAGACTAAAACACATGGTATTAAGGCAGTCCGGACGATCAGTTTGCTCATGAACACGTAAAACAAGTTTTGAAATCGGGTATAGGTTTCGAACGTCCGAGGTCGTTAACCGGGTGTCGAAACTACCTAGGATTAACAACATCGAACATCAAGTATAAGATATAGAACCCAGACACACCTTGAATACTGATTGAAATCGGAAAAAAAGATAATCGGATGAAAAACGGAGATAAGTTCGCTGTGTGAATCGAGGATAAGTTCGCTGATATTTCAAATAATGAACTGATGACCTTTGAAAATCCTTATATAGGGGCGAAGTTATACAGGCGAAGTTACGGTTAACTTCGCCTAGGCGAAGTTATTCACAATTTCGCCTGTTTAACAACATCGCCTATATTTACAAAACAACCCTTATAATTCGAAAATTTTGCAATTAAGTTCTAAAACTTCCCTTTAAGAATTAAATGACACGATCAAGTCCAAGTAACCAGTTATAAAATCATAAACTACCTAAGTACGAAAAAACTTTTAAAAAATTAAAGTACAAGGGATCAAATTTCAGTCTCGATAGGGACTACTACGTTTTAGAAAAGATCCGAACAGGAATCATACTAATTACGTGACTGTCACATAGATCCGTGTTTAGCTGTATTATGACATATAGAGACAGGTTGTAAGCAGGTAATATACTTAAGATGGTTTTCATCGTTTCTGTGATACGAGTTAGGTTCAATTAAGCCTCAAAAATTAAGTGGGCAACAACTCAGAGATTATGATGCCTCCTATCTATTCTCAAAGCGTATTTGGCTTTCCCCAAGTCACCCCGAATTGACTTCGACCCTTAGTGTCTGATTAAGTTTGTAATTACTCTTCATCTCCTTCCCGTTCTCTTTCTTACTCCATGATTAAGAAGTCTTGATATGTTGAACTCTAAAATGTTTCAATAACTCATAAGTTTTTTTTTTTTTTTTTTTTTTTTTTTTTTTTTTTATGATAAACATTTACATAGACTTCAGAGTAGTAACCAACTGCAAGTCCCGAATCTGGATCACTGCAGTTTCTTGAAATGCTATATTCACGGGAATCAGAACACTTACGGGCTCGTGTATGACTGGGTAATCGCTTTTCTGCCTATCATTCGGAAAGATATATATGAAGACATGCAAAACTCGTAAGGAGTTTCCACGTAAAATCAAGTAGTTTTAGTTTGTATCACATCTACTTTTACGCACCATAAAAAGTTACCATGACATACAATGACTGTCCTAAAGCCTTTTAAGCCTAATAACTTCACTAGTTAAGCACACAGAATCAGTATATATATCATTTTCCAAGGTTGGATCAATTTTCTGTTAAACATAGCTAACGAACTTCTTACGAAGTAGTAGACTTGAAAAATAATTTCATTTCCCTTAAAGAAAAATTTTTGACTTCAATCGCCCCGATCAAGTCAAGTCGTCAGGTTAACGGCTATCCCGAAGATCCAATGGATCAGCTGGACCTACCACATACTAGTATGTGTCCTTCTAACTAATTAATATGATCGACTAATTTTAAGCGAAAGAATGAAAACTCATCATAAACCGCCCCGGTCACTTTCAGTCATCTGGTTAATGGCTATCTTCATATTCTACAAGTAGAATTGAGGACCAAACATATCCTAAGACATGTCCTTCAAACTGAGGTAACCGACATATTTTAAGCGATAGTGACGTTTTTTTTTTTTTTTAAATAACATGAAAAGCATGGTTACTCGGGATTGATCATCCCATTCAGCTCGATAAGGTTTTGAAATCTTGTTTTGTCAAACGCTTTAGTATAAAGATCAGCGAAATTATCAAGCGTATCCACATTTTCAAGCACAATCAGTTTCTTCTCAGCACAATCCCGTATAAAATGATGACGTATGTCAATATGTTTAGTTTTACTATGCTTCACGGGATTGTTAGTTACTGAGATAGCAGCTGTGTTATCAATGCAAATAGGTGTAAGTAAGAAATTCAGACCATAGTCGCGCAACTGTTGTTGAATCCAAAGAACCTGGGAGCAGCAGTTGGATGCTGCCATGTATTCTGCTTCACAGGTTGAAATTGCGACTGAAGTCTGCTTCTTGCATTGCCACGACACCAATCTGCCACCAAGAAACTGACATCCTCCAGTTGTTGACTTCCGACTCTGATTGCACCCTCCATAATCAGAATCTGTGTAAGCGACTAGCTCCAAGTCTCCTCCTCTCGGGTACCACAACCCCAGCTTCGGTTTGCCCTTGAGATACCGCAAGATCCTCTTCACACCCTTCATGTGAGATTCCTTTGGGTTTGCCTGAAAACGAGCACAAAGACAAACAGCAAACATTATATCAGGCCTAGAAGCAGTTAAGTACATTAAAGAACCTATAATAGCCCGATACTGAGTTAGGTCCACATCTGCATCACCGTCTGACTCAGCACCCAATTTGTGATTGACGCAGATTGGAGTGTCGAATGGAGTGCTGTCCTCCATCTTGAAGCGTTTGAGCACATCATGGACATACTTGGTCTGATGAATGAACATCTCATCCTTCTTCTGATCAACCTGCAATCCTAAAAAGAAAGTTAGTTCACCCATAGCACTCATTTCAAACCTTTTCTTCATGACGTCCTCAAACTCCTGACACATGGAGACTTTGGATGCAGCAAAGATAATGTCATCCACGTAGACTTGCACCAGCAGGAAGTCGCTTCCATCTCTCTTAACGAACAACGTGCTATCAATCTTCCCTCTTTCAAAACCATTTGCAAGCAAGTAATCTGATAAAGTTGAATACCAGGCACGAGGTGCCTGATGTAGTCCATACAATGCCTTGCTTAACTTGTACACGTGATCAGGAAAGTCTGGGTCAGGAAAACCCGGAGGTTGCTCAACATACACTACCTCATCAACTTTCCCATTCAGAAACGCACTCTTCACATCCAACTGAAATACCTTCATCTTCTTATAAGCAGCGAATGCCAAAAACAATCTAATGGCTTCCAACCTTGCCACTGGAGCGAACACTTCATTATAATCAATACCCTCTTGTTGATTAAATCCTTTCACAACTAGCCTCGCCTTGTTTCTTATGATAATCCCTTTCTCATCTCTCTTGCACTTAAACACCCATTTTGTGCCTATCGCATGCACATTCTTCGGTTTTTCAACCAAATCCCATACTTCCATTTTCTTGAACTGAGCCAACTCTTCTTGCATGGCTTCGACCCACGAGCTGTCCTTTAAAGCCATTTGATAATTCTTCGGCTCAATTTGGTTGATAAAGCAGGTGTACAAGCATTCGTCGATTATCCCTGTCTCCTTGATGCTTGTGTAAACACAGGTGTGCTCATTCAAGCTACGTCTTGTTTGTACACTGGAGGACACATCACCAATCACATTCTCCAAAGGGTGATCTTTATGAATTCTCGTGGTCGGAACAGAACCGACATGCAAATTGTCTTCCAAGTTAGAAGAGAGCTCGTCAATGGTTGTTTCATGCTGAGAGTGAAATGGATTGAAAAATTCTTCTTCAGTCGAGGTAGCAGGGGTATCGACAGCATTTGATGAGGAAGGTTGACATTTATCGATCAGCTGTCTTTGCAATAGGTTTTCTTCCTCATCAAGGATCATCTTCGTAGCAACTCTCTCTTCTTCTTCAGCAATATCCAAATACGGTATGTTAAAAGACTTAAAAAGTTTAACATAGTCGAAAAACTCAGCAGGTCCGTTGCTTGGTTTTGGCGGTTGGTAACTTGTGATATCGGTGTTACACACCACCTCAACCTTGCTGGTCGATGTATTGAAGACACGTCTATTGGGAGTCCCAACAACATAACCGACTAAGATTCCTTCATCGGCTACTTCACCAAATTTAGAATTTGTCTTCAAAATCGAACAAGGGGACCCGAATGGTTCAAGACCACTCAAGTTGGGCTTTCTCCCATGCATAAGCTCATAACAAGTTTTACCAAGTCTTTTAACAGTTAAGACTCTATTCAGAACATAACAGGCTGTAGCAACAGCTTCAG
Organism: Bidens hawaiensis; assembly: GCF_021521415.1. Taxonomy (NCBI): domain Eukaryota; kingdom Viridiplantae; phylum Streptophyta; class Magnoliopsida; order Asterales; family Asteraceae; genus Bidens; species Bidens hawaiensis. The sequence goes on from NW_027498104.1 coordinate 27,163, forward strand.
CCCAAAACACCACAGGAAGCTTCGAATCAGCCAACATAGTTCTGGCTCCTTCAATTAATGTTCTATTCTTCCTTTCAGCCACTCCATTCTGTTGCGGTGTATACGGAGCGCTGTATTGGTGTTCAATCCCTCTCTGAAGGCAGAAGATCTCCATCTCAAAATTCTTGAACTCTGTTCCATTGTCACTCCTGATGAACTTAACCCTTTTATCCATAACGTTCTCAACTTTGGTAATCAAATTCTTCACCATCTGAGCCGTTTCGTCTTTTGATTTCAGGAAATACACCCACGAATATCGTGAGTAGTCATCAGTGATCACCAAGCAATAAGAAGTTCCTCCTAGACTTTTTGCATTCACGGGACCGAAGAGATCCATGTGAAGCAACTCCAGAGTACTGGCAATTGAATTGACTTCCTTGGTGAGATGGGATTTCTTGTGCTGCTTTCCCTTCTTGCACGCTATACATTTATCTTCAAAATTGAAATTCTTCAAGGGAACGCCCAGCACAAGTCCATTCCTGACAATGTGGTTCATCTTCCGAAGATGAATGTGCCCCATTCTCCTATGCCACAATTCGGACTCTGATTCACTCGCTTTTGTCATAAGGCATGATTCTGCCGTGGCCATTTCAGTTGATCTCATATCCATAATATATGTATTTCTTTCACGTGGAGCCTTCATCAAAATCCACTCCTCTGGTATCTGAAAACCAGGTTTCAACACAATCGCCTCATTCTTTGTAAAATGAACGGTGTACTCCTTATCACAGATCTGCGACACACTCAGCAGATTGTGATTCAATTCTTCTACAAAGTTAACCTTCTCCAAAGTCATCTTTCCGTTTGACACCGTTCCCATTCCAGGAATCTTGCCACCACTTTCACCGGCAAAGCTCACTCTCCCTCCTTGAACAGGTTTCAAATCGTGTAACAAGTATTTGTTACCCGTCATGTGCCGGGAACAGCCGCTATCTACAACCCAAAGATTGTTGGCAGCCCTGTTCAACTGTTCCTGCACAATAAAGCAAAAGATTAGGATTTAGGGACCCAAGACCAAATGGTCTTGGATCTATACATCCCAAACTTTGGCTTTCCAAAGTTAGTATCCCGAAAATTCCTGTAAGTCCTATTAGGAAATCTCATTGAAGATTGATTGTGAGGCCTACCAAACCTTTGCGAATTGAAAGAATTATAACTTGTGGTTTGGTTATTAGCAGTGTAAAACTGAGATTTGTTTCTATGAAAACCTGAATTATTCACATTTTTGAATTTTAAGTGGTTTTCATTTTTAGCAGCATGATAATAACTATTAGGCTTATTCTCAGTTTTAGTAGGCCTTACACCTCTAAATCGCTGCTTCAGAGGGCAATTTGCAACAAGATGTCCTAATTGATTACATCTAAAACAACACCTATGCTCAACTTTTTTATCAACCGGTGTTTTAGATGTCGAGGCTATATTACCGCCCGTTCGTCTCACATATGGTGGGACGTACGGGTTTAGTGGAGTACTCCTTTTATTTGTTTTATCTTTTTCTCCACTCTTGGGTAACACAACCTCCTCTTTTGCCTTACCAGACTCGGATGACTTATCCGAATATGACGAGACTGGACTTTGATCAGAAATTTCAACACTTGAAACCGACGAACTTGTTTCGCCTCTACTAACATTCGGTTCTTTAACAGTTACTTTAATTGGCACTGTCTGAGCTACCTCAAAATCAACAGATTTCTGAACACTAGGGTTAAAAGTGTAATTGTGATTATAAGGTGGTGGAACCTCATGATAACCGATTCCTCCTCTCTTAGCAGAGGAACCTTGATCACTAACAAGGTGATCAAGAATAGCAGAAGAATTTCTGAACTGCTCCAGTTTTCGATTCAGTTCCACCACTTTCACCTGGTGGTCAGCAATCTGTTTTTCTCTCTCAGCAATTAGTTTGGTCTTTTCTTCCAAAACTTCATAGCTTAAATCAATCACTTCAATTTTTTCAGCAAGTTTTGTTTTTAGACTTTTAACATCTTTTTCACAAGCTATTATTTTAATTTTATAATTATTTTCTCTTGATTTAATAAAGTGATGATCTTCTTTTAAGGTTTTAAATTCAGCATCCAACCTAACATACTGATCAGTTATGGTTGCTAGTTGCTCAGACAAGTTCTCACATTTTGAACAAGTTGGTTTAGAACATACTTCGGAGAGCTGGTCTTTAACATCTGCCATGAAAGCTTTTTCTTCTCCGGTAACCTTCTCACTTTCTTCAGTTTCAACCTTCGCCAAATTTGCCTGCTCAAAAGTTTCGTTAGAAAGCAGGTTCCAGTTGTATTCACCATCTTCTCTGGACATCATCGCACTATAATCTTTTCTACCCTCACTTTGCTGTGGAGACCTACCCTGACTTCGTTCCACACGCTCATTTCTGCATTCTTTTGCAAACTGACCGTTTTGTTGACAATTGTAGCATCTCACCTTTGCCTTGTCAAACCCCGGCTTTCCACCGACAAACTTCCTTCCCGTCTTTCTCATAAACCTTTTTACTCTTCTCACGATCATGGCCATTTGCCATTGTAAATCCATTTCTTCCATATCGTCAGCATCAATCTGATCGTAATCTTCATCCAACATAGCTGGATCAACAATCTTCCCTTGAATGTAGTTCTCATAGGAAGCAATGAAAGAAGCATAGAGACCAAACTGCTCTTCAGCAGACTTGACACTCATAGGCATCTTGGAGTAGTTGTTGCTGGGAGAACTTGGAGAGCAACTACTCTTGCTTACCTGGGGTTGAGAACCACTCGAACCAGCTGCTACATAGCAAACATCCCCATTTGTGTTAACTGACACATGCCCCTCATGTGATGAGTTGGGGCCCGACTCTCCCTTTGTGTAGTAGGCAGCAGATTCAGTCTTCGATCCTGAGCTAGTGTTGACTTTAGCTCCATACATACCTGGATCTTGAACCTGATCCATAGGTGTCTCTTTTCTGACCATGTTAAGCTCAAAGGTTCTGAGCTTGTTGACTGCCGTTTCAAGATCATATGTGGGAAAGTCCTTGTCTTCCCCCATCAGCACAGTGTACATCTCCCATTTTGGTGGGAGAGCATCTAGAAGCTTCTCAACTATTTCTTCTTCTCGGTAGGAAATTGAATAGTTGCTCAATTCAGTCATCAGATGGTAATATCGAGTGATAATATCATCTAAGGATTCATTCTTCAAATACTTGAAGACTGAGAACTGGGTTTTGAGCAATTTTATCTTTGAAGCTCGGATTCCTACATTCCCTTCAAATCTGTTCTCAAGAGCTTCCCAAAGCTCTCTTGCTGATGTATACTTTCTGAACGTATGAAGGATCTCTTGAGGAAGAGCCATAGTAATAGCAGCATGAGCCTTGCTCTCGGCCTCATACATCTTTTTCTCTTCTTCTTCCATTTTACTATACTTTTTAATTTGATCACGACCTTCATACTCCATAACTGGTGGAATATAACCATCCTGGATGCATACCCACATCTTCGCATCCTGGTATTTGACGTATTGTATAAACCGATCCTTCCATGCAACGAAATCGGTTCCCTTCAGCAATCTTGGGGCCTTGGTAGCTGACCCTGCTTCAACTTCCATCTTCACTAACTCAGAGATGTTGATTGACGACATCTTTCCCGAAAAGTAAGAAACCTGAAAAATTAAGAAATTTTTTTTTTTTTTAAAGTACTTCAGGCGAAGTTACGGATAACTTCGCTTGAAGTAGGCGAAGTTATTGAGAACTTCGCTGAAGAACTTCGCTGATAACACTGCTGATTAACTTCGCTGATTCTTAACTTCGCTTGAGGTAAGCGAACTTAAGAGGTAGGCGAAGTTGTAGAGAACTTCGCTTGAGTTAGGCGAACTTGAGAAGGTAGGCGAAGTTGTGGATAACTTCGCTTAACCTTATATCTTCGCCGAAACCCTACGCACAGTGACGGCAACTTCGCCTGATGAACACGGAAGATATGCAGATCTGTAAATCGGATTTTAACAAGGTTTTTGACGGTTTAAAGGCTTGAACACGATGGTAGGAGGTAAGAATGATCAAAAACACAGAAAACACGTCCCGCGACTAGTCGAAACGAGACGATTTCTACACCCGCGTGAATATCCCGAACCACACAATCGAGCAAATGCTCTGATACCAATTGTAGGTTCCCTGGACGGATCGCACGAGATATCTCGGTCTACTCAGGTGCGGAATCCCTGCGTAGATCGTTACGAGCGTAGAAAGCAAATCAAACAAACACACACGAATAAACCGAAACACGTTATATATTAATAACCGAACTCACGTGATATGAATCACTGATACAGACTCTCGATTAACTCAAACGACTAACTTCACGATTAACATAAACCAAGCCGTAAGCTGGTATATAAATACACGACAACTTCGCCTGATATGTTCAGGCGAAGTTGTCCATAACTTCGCTTGTTCAACAAGTTCGCCTAGGCGAACTTGTTAACAACTTCGCTTAAACAAAAACATAAATAACATTAAAGACTCGATTACAGACACTAGACTATGAACTACTGACATTTATGCACCAACACGTAGAACAGAAGGGTAACTAGTGAAGTATGGATATGTATCTACGGATATGTATGTATGTGTATGTATTGTATGGCGTTCGATTAACTAGAACTCACTCAGCGTAGCTGACTTTTAGTATGCACGCAGGTGAGTAGGATGAGGCAGCTCGCTTGAGGAGACACGTGGCACTGAATAAGAGGCTGGCATCGGAAGACTCAAGACGTTTAAGTTTAATGTTTCGTTAATTTTGAAAGACAAAATGATGTTTTAAGACAAGACGTGTTTTGTTATGAAATGTTTTATGAAAGTTTTTATATTCCGCGAAAGTTTTAATGAACTCTGATTTGTAAGAACTGTGTTTATGAGTAAATCCGACGCTAAAGTAAGGCTACCGGGATCGGGGCCTTACAAGTTGGTATCAGAGCCTAAGTTCGAGAGATTTAAGCATCCTACATGCTTAGACTCGAACAGAGAATGAGATTTAAAATGAGAAAGAAAGAAGATGCCAGTTCAAGATAGCCATGTGTCACTCAAGCAAGCTCAGTAGAGGTAAAGTGTATGGTAAATGGTGTATGTTAATGTTGGCTTATTTGCTAAATGAAGAATGAGTGCAGGTTAGGGATAGGAATAATTGATTGTTTGATTTGACTAATTGCTTAAGTAGAACCAACACAAAGAGACTTATAAAGGGAAGTGTATAGGACACGGAAAGCAACGTGATCAGCTAGTCACAGCTGGCCACTATTATTACCTGTTAGCCTTGCTATCCTTGTACTAAATAATTCCTAGAGTGATGACGTTTGTGTTTTCCCTTTTAGAATACTAATGGCTGGAGCTGGAGAAATTGTTGGAACTGGGGGTCGCACTGGACGTCGTGGCAGGCCTCGTCTTGTCCGGCAACCCTCGGTAGAAGAAGCTTCCAACACCGAAGATGAAGGAAGCGCAGCTGGAGGAGACCAGAACAACAACGAAGAGGTTCAACTTAGCCCTGCAGTTCAAGCAGCCATTGTTCAAGCTGTAATTGCTGCTGTGAAGAACCTGAATCCCGAAAGATCTGCTGGAAGCCGTGAACGAACTGCTGAAGGGGCAGGTGGTGATGGTAGGAAGGATGGGGAAGGAGAAAGAGAGGCCTCGAGTGAGGATAAGTCTGTGAAGGTCGATGACAGGAAAAGAGGCCAAGATGGGTGCAACTATAAGTCTTTCAAAGGATGCGACCCGCCAAAGCTGACTGGTTTGGGAGACGCAATCGCTACTCTCCAATGGATAACCACTATGGATAAGGTTATCCGCATTAGCGAATGCCGTCCCGACCAAGCTGTGGGTTATGCTACTCAGTCATTTGAGGAAGAAGCTATGTATTGGTGGGAAAGTGTGGAGCAGAGAAAGACTAAGGATGAAATCCAGGCGTTGAGATGGGACGATCTGAAAGAGTTGGTGATGAAGAAGTTTTGTGCAGAAGCCGAGGTCGAGAGGACGGAGATGAAGTTCCTGAATTTAAAGGCCGGTATGATGACGCATCGTGTGTATACTACTGAATTCAATCGACTATCTAGGTTGGTGCCTGATATGGTTGACACTGAGGTCCAGAGAATCAAATGTTATGTGAGGGGATTGCCACAAAAAGTCCGCATGTTAGTCAGGGCAAATAAACCTGCTACTTTTGACTCTGCTGTTGAACTTGCAGAAGTGGTTTATGCTGACCTGGCTGAGGATGATGTGGTGGTGGGGGAAAAGAAGGAGAAGAAATGGGCTACCTCTGCTAAGCAGTCTGGCGAGATGGTGACAACAACTGATGGGAGGAAGGCCAAGGTTGGGAACATGGATGCATGTAAGACGTGTGGGCGAGTGCACCCGGGAGAATGCAGGACTGGGACAGACAGGTGCTATCGGTGTGGAAAGAGTGGGCATTACTCTCGAGAATGCCCTGATCGTCCAAAGTGCTTCAAATGCGGAAAAGCTGACCACATGGCTAGGGATTGCAAGGAATCAGGGGCGGAAGGTGCGAAAGGATAAAGACTTGGGGAAACTGCAGAGAGGAACGCTTGATGAAGGAATAATTGCTCATGCAATGGTTTTATTAAGTTACTTTTGCTTAAGTACTTGTTTTGTGTTAAGGTTTAAAACTTATGCTTATCAGTGACGTGTAATATATTGAGTTTGGTTATGAATGATTATTATGTTATCATGAAAGGTTGTTTTAGACAATAGTGTTAAAAGTACTAATCGAAGCCCTTGGAAGGATGAGGAGTCTTGGTACATCGAGGGTCTCATGGACAAGCTACCTTAAATAGCTAAAACACATGACCACCATTCGATGGCTGCAAAGTCGGGAGTAAGAAGGATAACTCAGAAAGCGAAGGCGATTCAATAAAGTGTGTAAATATAAGAAGTTTTCCTTTTATAGGGAATAAGTTTGATTTCGGGGACGAAACCTCTTTAAGGAGGTAAGACTTATAACATCCCGAAATTTCCAAAATGATATTAATTATATTACTTAATAATAGAGGGAAAGTTTACTAGGGTTATCGGGAAATAAATAAATAGAGTAGGAGTTGGTATGGGTCGGGCTAGTGTTGGGTAATGGATATGGGTTATGGACTTGGATTAATGGAGATGGGTTAAATGAGAATGGGCCTTAGGTCCATGGGATTTAAGGGATATAAATATCCCCTAAACCCTAAACTATCACTCATTTCATCCTATCCTCTAACACTCCAAAACACACACACCACACACCAACACCGCCGCCGGCCGAGGGAAGAACCGAGCCAGATCCGAGAGAGAGTGAGGGTTAGTTGTGATTAAACAAGTAAACGAGATCCAAACAAGCTCAAAAAGGTATGATTCTTGATCTTTGAAGTTTAAAGATCCAAGCTTTATAGTGTATAAACGACCGGAAACGGTTGGGGAACGTAGTGGGTGATGTTAAACCATAACAAGGGTGTTAAAATCGCCAAAATGATTGATGAAAACCAAAACAGCGGCGGAACTGGGCAACTTCGCCTGCAACTGGGCAACTTCGCCTTCAAAGCGATAACTTCGCCTTCAAAGCGATAACTTCGCCTGAGGCCGAGTTCGCCTGATGGCAACTTCGCCTAAAGCCAAGTTCGCCTGATGACAACTTCGCCTAAAGCCAAGTTCGCTTGATGACAACTTCGCCTAAAGCCAAGTTCGCCTGATGACAACTTCGCCTAAAGCCAAGTTCGCCTAAGGTTTAACTTCGCCTAAAGCTAAGTTCGCCTAAAGTTTAACTTTGCCTAAAGCCAAGTTCGATTAGAAAATAAATTATAAACGATAAGTAAAAGTAAGCTAATACTAGGCCGCCAGATTAGATCAGGCGAGTATTGATACGTGTAACTTATACAGTCAGCCGAGCTCAGTTAAAGAAGGGATTTACAGCTATCAGAGGAAGAAGCAGAGTTCAGGTGAGTTTCTAGCCCCATTCCTTGTTATGTTTTCGGGGCTGTGTGCATACTCGATGTGTTGTTAATACATTTATCCTAAGTGATAAGTGTATGTCATATGTGATATGTGTGATAGATATGAATGATTGCTTGTCGGTACGCGAACGATCTTCGGATATTGCGCGTACTGTCAGGTTAAAAAATAAAGGTACGAATATATATATCGAAGATGTATGAATATTTCAAATGAACTTGTCGGGGCGTGAACGATCTTCGGATATTGCACGTATCGACAAGGGGTATGGTTGTTAAATGAATGATGTAAAGAACGCCTAGAGTGTTCTTATGTTATAATGTAATTATTGTATATGTGAAGTATGTGTATATAGGTACACGAATGGCATGTGAGTTCTACGTTCGACATAGTAAGTTAGGATGGCAAATCCCTCTAGCTTCTGTCGGACATAGACTCGGCTGGTGATGGCGTAGTTAAGGACTGCGAGCCTTATACGTGATGTAGATGATAGATGTAAACGTAGATAAGGACTACGGACCTTATACGTAACGTAGATAAGGAATGCGGACCTTATACGTAATGTAGATAAGCGTCAGCATAGGAAAGGACTGTGAGCCTTATACGTACTGTATTTGTAGCATAGGGGAGGACTGCGGACCTCGTACGTGCTATGAATTAGGTTGCAACATAGGGAAGGACTGTGGACCTTGTACGTGTTGTGGATGTATTTCAGCATAGGAAAGGACTGCGAACCTTATACGTGCTGTAATTGTAGCATAGGGGAGGACTGCGGACCTCGTACGTGCTATGAATTAGGTCGCAACATAGGGTAGGACTGTGGACCTTGTACATGTTGTGGATGTATGATGGTATAGGGAAGGACCGCGGACCTTGTACGTACCATAAATGGTGAACATAAGTAAGGACTGCGGACCTTTTACGTGTTCACGACCTTGAGTACAGGTATAGACGGCGGACTATGAACGTACTCTCGGTAGACTGAGGTTAGTGATTGTAGATATGTATGTATGTATGGTAGCAAGTATGTAGTAGAACAGAAGGGTAACTAGTGAAGTATGGATATGTATCTACGGATATGTATGTATGTGTATGTATTGTATGGCGTTCGATTAACTAGAACTCAGTCAGCGTAGCTGACTTTTAGTATGCACGCATGTGAGTAGGTTGAGGCAGCTCGCTTGAGGAGACACGTGGCACTGAATAAGAGGCTGGCATCGGAAGACTCAAGACGTTTAAGTTTAATGTTTCGTTAATTTTGAAAGACAAAATGATGTTTTAAGACAAGACGTGTTTTGTTATGAAATGTTTTATGAAAGTTTTTATATTCCGCGAAAGTTTTAATGAACTCTGATTTGTAAGAACTGTGTTTATGAGTAAATCCGACGCTAAAGTAAGGCTACCGGGATAGGGGCCTTACAGAGAGGTTGGAAACTGAAAAAGTGAATGTGGAAGAAAGGATGTAATGTTAAATGCCTATGGACCAAGTGAAGCTACCTATGACAATCAGATTAAAAGTTTGGAAGAGGATTGCGTGCAAGCTTATTTAACTTAGTCCAAGTTGAATTTTGAAATTGAAGGGCTAAAAAAGATGTATACAGAAGAAAAGCTTAAGAACACCGAGCTTTTGATTCAAGTGGACTTCTTGAAGAATCTTGTGTCCACACGAAACATTGTGGGTCATATAGAAAATATGAATACTGAAGAGAAATATAAGAAGGTCCCACCTCCCTTTTGTGACAAATATCCACTGAAAGTGGATAAAGAGAAAAGAGAGGAATACTTGAAGCAGTTCAAGAGTGTATTTGAGGATAAGAAGGAGTTTGTGATAATGTAATGGTCAACAAAGGGTGAGTTTGTGATTAATGAGAAGGCTGCACCAATTGAAAAGAAAAAGAAACCTGTTGAGGTTAAGGCAAGATGGAGTTAATATGTAACAGCCCAGCTACCGCCGCACCATAATATTGTCCGCTTTGACCGGGACGTACCACCATGTCCTCACGGATTTGCTTTTGGTTGCCCAAGTGAGGACTTCTCAGGAGGTCACCCATCCTGATACTACTCTCACCTCAGCACGCTTAACTATGGAGTTCTCCTCTCATCCACTACCATTAAGTGCCCAAAACGCGTTATGATGGGGAAGGTATTCACCTCCTTATAAAGAAGGCTTAGTTCTCCTCCCAACCGATGTGGGATGTCACAGAATACTCTAGTGAGGAAAGCACCTGCAGTTGCAAGAGTAATAACTCATCTAATAAGAAGATTGTGAGGAAGAAATTTAAGAACAATGGTGATAAAATTCCAAAGGTGCCAAGATCAACTCCTAAACTGAAGAAACATTATGATAAAATGATAAGCGAACACAAGGTGTTTAACCTTTGTGATAGATCTGGACCTATGAACAACAAACCAGGAAGTTCTTCTAATGTTGATTTTACTACTCCTATCTATAAATTGTTTTCAAATCATGAACTGTTTGACATAGGAGATGTGGAGTATGCACCAAGAAGAAGGTTTGTGAATGAGAAGAAGAAAAGGTCATCATACACCCCACTGAAACAGAAAGTGATCAAGTTTATGAAAGCAAAAGATCCACAATTATTGGAAGTATGTGGACCAATTCAGATTGATTTTAGCAAAACTACCTATGCAAAGACATCATTGGGATTTGATTACCCAAGACCAAGTGACAAGATTAAAGATGAAAAAGAACTTGAAGATCTTGGGAGCTTTGCAAAGGTGTGGTGCAAAAAGTGTGATTCCTATGGACATCACACTAACTCATATTGGGTAGAATAAGAGAAGAAGTATGTCATTCCTGATAACTAATGTGGTCAAGACATGAAGCTATATAGAGAAAAGTATGAGAAGTACTTGAAGGATGAGAAGGATTCAGATGATGATGAAGCAAACAAAGTGAAGTTAGAGAAAAGATTGCAGCCTATTTTGAAATTGAATGAATCATCCAGTGAATCAGACAAGTCTATCAAAGGAAATAGGTGTAGTTTCAAAGGAAAAAGGATAGAGAGACCTGGGTTCCTAAATGATGATGAGAAATTTCTACTGAAGAAAGGTTATGAACCAGAGGTTTTCAATGAAAAACCAAGGAATCTGTTGTTAAGAAAGAAGAATATATGGTTGAACAGATTGAAGTTGAGAAAAGTGAAGTGAAGGTGGAGTATGGATATGAATATGATGATTCCTGTGAGATTGTGCATGAAGATCCAGTTCCACCTCCCGTTGACGTCTCAAATGATTCTGATGTACAAACTAATGAAGTTTATACTCCAGAAAGTAACTAATCATTTTGTGTTTGTATGTGCAGGGACAGTCCACTGATGGAAATGATATATGGTACATGGATAGTGGGTGTTCCAAGCACATGACATGTGACAGAGATGCACTTGTCAACTATGAACAAAAATTTGAAGGACCTGTTTCATTTGGCAGTGCTGAAAATGGAGGAAAGATTGTCGGAAGAGGCACACTATCTAATGGCAAGGTATCCTTTGAGAATGTGCTGCATGTTGAAGGTCTTCAATAAAACTTGCTTAGCATTTCTCAATTCTGTGACAAAGGATACAAGGTCGGATTTGATTATGCACACTGTTTCATTCTGAAGCCTGAGTTTGTCATCCCACCCTGAAATGATTATGATGATGGCACCAAGAAATTGAAACCTCTATGAGCTGAGAATGAAGAATGCAATCTCAAGAGGTGGTTCATGCTTTGTATCTAAAGCTACTGAAAAATGAAACAAAGATGTGGCACAGAAAGATGTGTCATGTGAATCTCAAGAACATGAACAAATATTGAGTCAGATATTTACAAGGAAGATTGGAATCTTCTCAATCTGCTCAAAGAAAACGGCTAAGTATGGAATACGAGCAAGCCTAGGTCATCGAGCATGGTTTACTACCTCGAGCATGGTTCCGAGCAAGATTCACATCTGAGCATGATGAAGATTATTAATAAGTTCAAGACAGAATTGAAGACATCAAGAAGAATAGGCTTGCTCAAAGGACAACTTCCAGCAAAGCAAGGATTAGTCAAGAAGAATGAAACATGCTAGAGAAGAATAATTTCTGAGAAATTATTCTAAGTAAAGTATGCTCGAAGCAACTCATCGAGCATACACTGCATAACAAGTCTGCTCGAACAAGGTAGATATCATGCTCGAAGACTACACTTGTATTTTTATTTTGTCATTCATTATGTAATGATTAGGAATTCTAGAAGGAATTTCAAGGTTATAAATAGAGAACTAGGTTACCTATTTTAGTGAGAGAGAGAGAGAGAGAGAGAGCGTGTGGCACAAAAATACGAGAGAACATTCCAAAGAATATTCCCTTTGTTCCTTGTACCGCCGCCACCGCTTTCACGAAACCCTAGACATTTCGGTTACTGTTTCATTGAATGATATATTTAATACAGTATATCTTTGTCTTTGTATCGTGCTTACTGATTATTGTTCTTGTTTCGTTCTTGTGTCTGTCTCATACCTTCGTTCCCATCCGTTGAATATCCTGATCCGCCAGGACATTCAATAGGCCTTTGGGTTATTAGATCTGCGTATTCTTGTCAACCTTTTTAAGGTTTGCACCAGATTTTCGGTCCTAACAAGTGGTATCAGAGCTTTGGAAGCTCGCTGAAGGCTACAGGACTGAAAGTTTTGAGGTAAAGCTTGAAGCTTTATTGTGTTTGAGTGTATCAAAGGTCAGATCTGTAGAGATGAATGACCAAGAGGTTTCTACAAACAAGATTCCAAGACTCCTTGGACAAGAAAACTTCATAAGATGGAAAGTGCTGTTTGAAGCTGCGGTCAACTACAACAACCCTGAACTTTGGACTTCTATATGAAAAAAAAATGATATTTACCTGAATAGCAGAATAAAATACGATCAGATGATGAACGACATTAGTGGTATGTGGCTATTGTGATGGTCGTGGCTGGTGGCGGCGAACAGGCCCGGCCCATGGGCCAGCCAAATAAGCAATGGCTTTGGGCCTGCAGTATTTCTAGGCCTCCAATTTTATATAGATTATGCACTATATCTTTTAAAACTGAGCTTTTTTTATCAAGAACTTGTTGATGGGTCACAAGTTAATAGTAACTCCCATGTCATTAATGATCCATCCTTATATTATGGTACCCATAGTAGAAAAAATAAAAAAAAAATAAGGACATAAGCTAATGGGGAATGGTTAAATCTTAGATTATTTATAGTTATATTTTTTTTTATAATGTCAAATACAGTTCAAAGTTTGAATCGGGTCAATCTAAAAGGTTAAAGAAACAAAAAATTTTAACTCCGCCAACTATAACTTATTAGTTTACTGTTGCCGGTCCCAAGCCTGGGAAAAGGAGGAGAGCTTACATCAACTGAATTTTTGAAAAGGCCTCAACATTTTAGTTCGCTTTAGGCCTCCAGAAACGTGAGTTTTTGAAAAGGTCTCAACATTTTAGTTCGCTTTAGGCCTCCAGAAACGTTGAGACGGCCTTGGTGGCGAATAGCTATGGTGGTGGTGTAAGACGGTTACGATGGTGGCTTCGAGTAGCAAATGATAGCAATAAGGGTTTCGTTAGTTGATTTATATAAGCCGAACAGAGACGTGATGGATATCTTTGTGATCTCGATTCTTTCGTCGATTAGTTTGTAGCAAATAAGGATGAAAAATTTGAAGGCTTGATCAAAATATTTGTTAAACAATTATGAGTCTAAATCAGTTCCCACATGATGATATTTTTATTTTAGTTAATTTACTATTTGTTAATGCTACATTTACATTTATAGTCATTTATATATTTAAATTTTATTAATATGAAGTATGTTACATATACATAATTATTATTTTTATAATCACTTTGTATTATATTCTAATTTTTTTCTAGAGTATTACATTATGAGACAAAAAAGAAAACACGAATTGTTGTGAGAACAAAAAATGAAAAACATGACGCTTCCTATTTCAATCTAAAAAAAATTCGAAAAAAGAATTAAAGATATACGTGTAATAATTTCTTTTCTTCTCTCGCTCATCAACCATATAAAAAAATTAAAAAAAATAAATAAATACAAGCAACCAAACAAACAAAAAACGAACACCCCCCACCCCCGCAAAACTATGAACAAATTAGTTTGATTATGAGATTATATATAATCGACGAGTATTGAGAACCAACTTGTTGCTTCAAGCCGTAATCGTATCCATAATTTAGGTAAACCACATGGACTACTTGTGTAGTTAGTTCTAAAAAGATAGTTAAAAAATAACGGTTTATTGGATTGAAATAATCCTCACTTATTACTATTGGCCGACAACAACCTAACTAACCAAATTTACAGTGACATTCCTGCCTTTTAACATATTTTCTTACAGCGTTCTCACACTAACAGAATTTTAACGTTGTTAGTCTTTTAAAGATGCGTCATTTTTGCATATCAAAAACGTGCTTACGTTGCAGATACATGCCAAAATCGTGCTTATATAGCTTTTTAGAAAGGCTAAAATAGTGCGAAACATTGAAAACAACCAAAATGTAACGCATTGCATAAATGCTCAAAAAATAAAGTCCCATACATGTGACATATATAAATATAATGGGTTTGGATCCAATAAAAATGAAACTAACGTGTTAATTGTGAGAATCAAATAAAGTAATTATATATACAAGTAAATTAATTATGTAGTTACCTCATAAAGTAATTACATAATTACTTTATGATGTAATGATGTAATTACATAATTACCCTATTTGTATATATAATTACTCTACTTGATTCTCACAATTATTACATTAATTTCATTTGTACGTTAACCTATCCTATATATAATTAAGTATCATGTTGTAAAATTTTGTACCAAATTAGCAAAGATAAATATTTAAAAGAAACTATGGAGATAATTTATTCAAACTAAAGATATTAAGTTTTATATGTTTTGCTCTTTATTATTTCTAAATAATAATGTATTAGCTTTTGAACCCGTGTATTACACGTGATTTGTTAAATGATAAAAAAATATGGTTTGCTATTTGAAATAAATGAACAAAATTAAAGGTAAAAAAGAAATGAAATATATTGTACAAACAATAAAAAAGTATGAAATCTCAAAATTATAAATTTGATAAAATCTCTTTATATACAATATTTGTTGTTTTATCACAAGTATTCAAATCGTTATCCAATATAAACAAATTTAGACCATGTCTGCCGTTACCCTAAGTAATGCAACATATAATGTTCATGAGAAAAAACTAGACATCGAAGAAATAAAACAACCTTAAAAAATATTGTTATTTACTATTTGCTATTTTATAAATCAATTGTCAAAATGGTTTTGGCCCATGACCCATTGATAGCTAGTATGAATGAGATGATATAGTAGAAGATTAGAATGGAAAATTGACTAATTTATAACCCAATAGCCAAAATGATTTCAACCCATGACCTATGGATAACATGAATTAAGAAGAATAGAGATTAGAAATTAGGATTTAATATAGTTATGACACGTCATCATCATTATTTTTGTTTATTAGTATAGTAAGATAAGATAAGGTTATTTTCCCTCTGGATTAACATTGAGGAAAAGTGCACCTTCTAGATTGGATTAGTCGGTGTAATTTTTCTCCATATTTGGTTTTGGTCTCTTTCATTGTATTGTACGATTCTTTGCTAGGTTCTAAATAATAAAGGGGTGTTCGCGGTCCGGTTTTCGCGGTTTTTAGGTTAAACCGTGAACCAAACTGTTAGTAACGATTTTTGATTTTCGTAAACCAAAACCGAACCTTTGAACTCTTAAACCGAACCAAACCGAACCGTTAATAAAAGTTTGGTCCGGTTTTGTTTCGTGGTTTGGTCTTGTTCGGTCTTTATAAGATATGTCAAAAATAATTCATGATATGTAAATATTGTACAAGTCACAATAATTTATATAATTTAACAAGGTTTCGTGGTTTGGTCTTGTTCGGTCTTTATAAGATATGTCAAAAATAATTCATGATATGTAAATATTGTACAAGTCACAATAATTTATATAATTTAACAAACAACTTATTTTTACCTTTTAAAGATCTCATTTAAAAAAATAAAAAGCCAATTAAAATTTCTTGCATTTTTTATTTGGGCTTAGCCCACTTTTGTTTTGTTTATTATTAATATTTGTCAATATTTTAGTAGTGTATATTATGAAATATTTAAAAAATACATATAAATAAATCATACGGTCCAGTCCGGTTTTATGCGGTTGGTTTTCGGTTCAAACCATAAGCCAAACCGTTCGCTATGGTTTGGAAATTTTCAAACCAACCGACCGAAAGTAAAGAAAAAAAGACCAACCACGAAACCAAACTGATAACCAGTTTGAACGATTTCACGATTTCAAACGAAACCATGAACACCTCTAAAATAATATATGTAAAAAAGTTACGTGAGAAAAGTTTACTCATTTGCTCTTCAATGTTTCATATCAAAACAACAAATTTTTCGATATGCCAATCATTTTGGTTACATTTTAAATGAATCTTCTCTCGTTGCAAAACACTCAACAACAGCAATATAAAATAAGCTTCATAAACTATTATTTTCTAATCTTACGATCAAACCATTTAAACGAAAGAGTTTGACCGATTAAAACTAAATAATTTTTTTTTATCATTTTGGAAGCTTTATAAAGCGTTAATTTAATTAGATATTTGTATATGCCAAATTGAACCGTTCAAAACATATTTTAGTTCAATCGACTACAAAGTGCGTAAATTTATTAGGGTATTACAGGTACATGGAGATTGAGCAACTTGCTCGACTCTTTTGTTACTCTAAAACTAAGAACACACATTACAATACCCCTAAACATCTATTTATAATAGGGGTTAGGTTCAAATAAAAAGTTTGATTTTCCTAAGTAGGCTAGGAAGAAGGGTATTTTAGTTTAACACTTTAATTTCAAAACCCACTTAAATTAATTTAAAAAACCCACTTGCATAAAACCAAATTGCATCTTCACTCATCTCCTACAACCATCACCACTCCACCGCCCACCGCCACCACCTCGCCGGAAAAGTCCGAAAAAATAAAATGGAAAACACTATGAAAAACACAATGGAAAAAACACAATGGAAAAAAACACTATGAAAAAAAAACATAATAAAAAACACAATGGAAAAAACACAATGAAAAATACTATTGTATAATACAATTTTGTAAAATACAATTCGGTAAAACACAATTTGTAAAAAACCCATTATTTTTTTTTTAATTTTTATATTATAATATGGTACTCATATAAAAGATAAAAAAACACTCGTTATTATGGTTAATTTGTTTTTTAATAAAAACATCGTATAAAAAAGTTATGGACGTTTAAAAATAATAGGGGAATTTGACATGTGTCTTGCATGTGGAGAAAGAAAGTCAACAAACAAATATGTTATTTCTTTTATACAATTCCCTATATGTTCACACTTGATTTCCCCCTAAACTAATCTCAGCCCTTCATGTTCAAAATCAATGGACAAGATCCCTTCTTATCCTTCCTACAAAAAGTATACTTCCTATTATAACCTAACCCTTTATAATAAAACTAACAATTTGCAAAACAAGAAAACTTATTTTAGGTAACTATATAACCCATAATATTTAAAGTAAAATAAACATGTTAAAACACTTTCACTACTTAATCCCTTCAACTTTCTCGATAACCTGTTTCAGGATTAATTTCCAATATTCCCCCTTAATCCTGAAACTGAAACGTTCTTTTACTCTTTTCCTCGATCATAGAACTACACCGTTCTTACACTGATAAAAGAAAAACAAGCACCCCACTTCTACCGTTTTCTGCTTCCCTTGCTAGACATGACAAGATTCAAAACCTCCCGCTTTGACGAATCTTCTTCCGTCTATCTACCCGCAAATCTCTACTAAATAGATTCAACCCTTATTTGATCGTAATTTTACCACCCTACCAAACTCTACCTTCATATGTACACACTAACATCAGCCACTAACAAAGACAATAGCACCCCACTATTTCGTCTTTTCGATAGCCAAACGAATTCCTTAGCTTCCCGGTCTTCGTTTCTTCTGCAACACACCACGCCTGCTGGTTTTTCCGCCATAAAAATCAAACTCCTCGCTGCGATTTTCCTCCTTGACTATAAAGAATGCCCGACACAATAAAACACGATCAAATAACCAGATTGAACCTGCCTGAAAAACTTCCATGATCGATATGCACCTGCTGCTATGGATCGCCAACACGACGAGCCACCATTATTCTGTCTTCTTGGTTGCTAATCGAACCCCCTTCAGCCCGTGCTGATCTAGTTTCTACCGTAACCAAGCACATTTTTTATTCACAACTAAGGTCATGTTTGTTTCAAGGAATTGGAAGGAATTCTAAGGAATGTGATTGTAAATCCCATGAATTAATATGTTCGTTTCATTAAATGAAAGCATGGGAATGGAAACTAAATCCCATCAAAACCCACATTTCATGGGATTTTAAAATCCCACCTATTTTATAAGGATTGTTATGGAAAGTAAAAACCCCTCCAAAAAAAATTCGAAAAAATTAATAAAAAAATCATAACTCAAAATATAAATCAAAAACGAAAAATGTGAAAAAACTAAAACGTTTCCGCCGTTTCCCTCGTTCTTCAAAAAAAAAAAAAACCCGAGAATGAAAAAGATTCCAGTTCCAGTTCCAATTCTAATACATATTAACCAACCAAACACATGATAGAGATTCTCAAACATTCAATTCCATTTCAATTCCAAATCAAATTCCAAATCCTTTAAAAAAAGTATGTGAAACGAACGCGCCCTAAGAAGTTTTTCAAACCTAATATGATTTACACGATCATGTCTTCAACACCTCGCCAAACAATTGAGGTACCCTATCTTTAAATTAATTTCACCCACTTTAGTTCGTATTCCAAGAAAGCAATGGAAACATCAAACAACACTTCATTGACTTACCCAAAAGTTTTTACTGATTAATATTACAAATAACCATTAACCAAACATGAACGCCACTTGATATATTTGACCAGTGTTTTAAAAACCGGTATGAATCGGCCGGTTCAACCGGTATTATCAGATTTTGTATGGATGCCCGGTATTTTAAGCCCTGTTTTATTGGGCGGTTTACTAGATCTTTGAACCACCGGTTTTTTCCAAAATACCGGTTTGAACCATCAAACCGGTTTTAGCCCAATATTTTTTAGCTGCTGTGTTGCGGGCTTGCGGCCCATTTTTTTTTAACTGTTAACCAAGCCAACACAAGGATGATAGTCAGAAGAGTAAACAACGATTCCATCTCCTATTACAATCAACTGATAGAGCAAAATCCAAGGTAAAATTCTAAATTCTTGTTTAATAATTATATTTGTATGCTTGATCGATCAATTATAGAGCATTACAATTGAGATTCCATCATTCCCATTATAATAATTTTGTATGCTTGATCGTTGATCAATAACAGAAAAAACTGATTTATTAATAGTCTATAATTAAGATACTCATGCTCAATAAAGATTTTTATTCATGGTTTATTCATGATTTATTATGAACATATAATGCTCTTGTGATGATGCTACTCTTCTAGAGAGAAAAAACATCATTTAGAGTCTAAGTATTTTGAGTTATTTAACATATATGCATACAACATTTCGATGTCATAAATCTATTGCTTACCTTTATTTTAAAAAAACTTTGTTTCAAAAACAAGTATTTTTGTATTATTTTAGAATATGGATTAATTCTTGGATTATATTTTATAATGGAATCGTATATTTTTTGGTTATATTTGAGTTAAAGTTGCATTTATATAAAATTATAGGGTAAACTATACAACCCGGTTGAACCTTCCGGTACAACCCGGTTCAACCGGTTGTACCATTTTTTAGTCAAATCTGGTATGCATAAAATACCGGTTTTTAAAACATTGTATTCGACTACAGAAATAATCCCAATCACCTTCTTTACAGCCGTTGCAACCCCACGAGGGGCTGCTCCCCCTTATTGGAAAATGACTCTCAAAACCGTCAACGCCAAACTCTGATACCAATTAATAGATATCAAAAGCCTTGATTAAGAGTAAGTAACTTCAACTTGGGATGAACAAGAATAATAAAGGTGAAAAAGAAATTTGTGTTGACTTTTGAACCTAGCTACTGCTTGAAGGTTTGGTAAACAAGAATTCAAACTATGAGGTAATTACAAAACTAGAAACAATGACCCCTTAAATACTAGAATAAAACGAGTCAGATTCCTACTAATTAGGATTATTTTCTTGACCCATTAGTAAACTTAAATAAATAAAACAAACTTTCAAACTAATCCCTTAGACTATTGAATTTAGCGATTAACTCTAACATAAAACATATTTTAGTTCAATCGACTACAAAGTGATTTATTAGGGTGTTAGGTACATGGAGAATTATGGTGAATGATTAACTAATGAGAGTGATATCAAAATTATAGAGTGCATGGAGATTCATGGAGGTTTGTTAGGAGTGGATGAAGATTTATGCAGATAAAAATTAAAACAAACGAAAAACTAAAACGGAAAAGTATTGATTGGTTGATGTCCCACCATTGTTTTCTCTTTCCCCTCGCTCACTTCGGGTTCATATACCCGATTTATGATTACCAATTTATTAGGGCTAACCCAATGAGTACCATATTTTGCCGATGTGAACTCCACCCGGTTACCCTTACAACCTAAGATTATTTATTAAAAAATTTATTTAGAGTTTTGTTTTTTGCCCTGTTTTATTACCTGTATATCTGGTAGGTGTTGAAGCAATGATTTCATTAGGTACATGGAGAATTATGGTGAATGATTAACTAATGAGAGTGATATCAAAATTATAGAGTGCATGGAGATTCATGGAGGTTTGTTAGGAGTGGATGAAGATTTATGCAGATAAAAATTAAAACAAACGAAAAACTAAAACGGAAAAGTATTGATTGGTTGGTGTCCCACCATTGTTTTCTCTTTCCCCTCGCTCACTTCGGGTTCATATACCCGATTTATGATTACCAATTTATTAGGGCTAACCCAATGAGTACCATATTTTGCCGATGTGAACTCCACCCGGTTACCCTTACAACCTAAGATTATTTATTAAAAAATTTATTTAGATTTTTGTTTTTTGCCCTGTTTTATTACCTGTATATCTGGTAGGTGTTGAAGCAATGATTTCATTTTTCTAAAAGCTTTTTGTAGCTAAAATAAGGGAATATCATGGCTTTATTTGGGTTGAAATGAAGATGAACAAAAATATCAAAGTTTGTTTTGGTGCAACTCTGTCCGATTGATGTATCTTACTACTGTTCCTGTTCCTGTTCCTGTTTCTGTGTTAAGTAAGACAAAATTTGATGACCAACCATATGATCCCATGATGTTTGGTCCACAAGCATGTGACGAGACTCAACAAGGATGTGCACATGCTATTCATGTCGTCCTATTTCAAATTTCATTTTCGGGATCACCCGTTCAATCGTTTGGTATGGGTAACGTTTTTTAATTTAAGATGATATTTGGTGAATTTACAGGTTTATAAACACGATACGTATATTTCGATAATAGTTTCATGAATGATAGCGCAATACTTCCAAGCATGTCATGAACATGCCATGAAATATAATTCTATTAAATTTAGGATGGATGAGTATTATTACAGAACTTATAAATTATTTAAGAACTGAAAGAAAGTCTTAATAACTAACATTTCTTTATAAATGTTTTTGTATGTTAATGTTATTTGAGTGTTGTTTTATCATTTTTATATCTATATTTACGATTACAATTATAAAAATTAGTTTATACACATATTTAAAATTTTTTACTACATGTAAATTTGTTATTACATAAATTTTACACATATGTAAACTTGTTATTTATATATGTAATAAAAAATCTAAATATAAAATATGGTAAAACTAGTCTTAAACAATGTATTATATATAAAAAAAAAAGATGTTTGATTGTTATGTGTTTCTAAAAGTTTTTAACTTTTTTTTAAGTTCTGAAAGGATACCAACCCTATAACTCAAATAACAAATTTAATATATATAACTCATAACAAATTTAATTAAAACAAGATACATTTGAAAAACGGCTTGGTATATTATTACTATTAGCTCGTTTAGGCTTAAGAGTTTTTAAACAGATACTGAATTTTAATAATCTCAATATTATATTGACGTATTGACCGTAATCAATTTAAACTCATGAAATATTCAACTTTAAAAGTATTATCCTCCTACAATTCCATCTAATTATATTATTAAATAAAAACCTATTATCCACAATTTTTAATTAAATTAATTATGTTTTGACAATTTCCTTAGTATAAAACCGTTTTCAAATATATTAGAGTTACGACATTTCCATAAATCACAAAATACAATCATTTAATTACGGTTTCTAATTTGTAATAAAGTAATTCAAAAGATAAATCATTTTGTTTTCCACTATAAGGCTGCAGTTATCTTTATATTTTTATCACTGATCCGCTCATCTCAAACTATGCAGGTTGGTTTATTTACACAACGTTTTGGAAAAGGTATATTTTTTTCTTTCTTGATGTCATTATGTTGCTAGTTGTTACAATGAACTACCTTTATACGAATTTAACCAGCTTAGTTTATCTTTATTAATATATTATGTTTTCCCTTTGATTTTGCAATCACATGTTTTTAGTTATTACTCATAACCAAATATTTATCAAATTGCAGAGAATTTATATTAGAACTGCTATGTTAGTTGGACTTGAACTTGAATTGACTTTTAAAATGAAGCATGGTAGCGGGCATGCATATAAAATGGTCGAAAAGGTATGTTAAAATCAGTTTAAGATTCATATGACCTTATGTATATTATATTATTTTGTTACCACATTATTATATATAACATTTAAGAAGCTTGGTGCTGCAAGACCGTAATGCATAACAAATGTCACCGAAACTAACCCAGTTCGGATTGACTCTCCGCCGTAATGCTTGGTTTTACCAATCGTTGTTTTTTGTTTCTACAACCTTAACAAACATCATTGGTCCATGTGGCGGCACCAACTTGTGATGCGTCATACAATATTTTGATTGTTTTTTAGTGTAACATTTCGGTTTTACGGTATTCGTATTTGTATTCGTTTTATCTTTATGAACATTATTCGGATCTTTATCAATAATAATAACAAGCATTCATAAGTATTTCAGATTTGTATTTTCATTTTATACCCTTTATACTTTCCAAGTTGTTTATTCCTTGATTTAACTTTAAAATAATCAAGAATTAGCCATTTTATGAAGTTCAAGGACCTAAAGTGATAAAAAAACAAAAGTTTTCCCTCTTGAACCCGGGGCGCCGCGCGACCACAAGGGTGGTTGGCCGTCGCGCGCCACCTCGGCATGTCTCCACAGATTTTGTTGATTATTATGCATTCCTAGTTCGTTTTTGGCACAAAATGGCTTATTTTAGGACCGTATCACGTGAATTAAGCCCTAAGAAAATTAATATAGACTAAGTACATGTCCATATACATTACTCCTTCCTCAAGAATGAATTTGGCTGCATATAATATTGATTTGGTCATTAAAGTCTTAATTGGCTTCTTAAACAAGTAAACTAACCAAAATTGGTTTGTTTTTGCATATATTATATAAACAACACATATTATACCTACCACAATTTCCCTAAACCCTAAATATACCATTCCCATCTGTCACCTACTTCTGTCCTTCATAATTTTCTTCGTTTTGGCCATATCACTTGAAGATTCAAGCTTCGGGGTTTGACTTTGTCTTTGCAACAACCTTTGACTTCACTTTTCGGTTGATTTGTACACTTTCCGGGTAATTTGTGAGTTGTAAATTGTTCATACGTATTCCTTAATCAATAACATTTAATCAATTTCTGAGATTGAAGGGTGTTAACTGGTCGATTAAAACCCGTTCAAGGACATATTAGTCAACAAGTTTGAGTACTCGTTTTCTAATGCTTTTGGTCGGAACCGATGTTCGGTCCAGAAGACTTTTATTTCATGACGAGATTTTAAGGCTACTAACCAAAATTCGACTTCCGACTCACTGTTCGGATTATGGCCCGTAACGACTCATTTAAACGTTTAATTTAACATAACCGGAGTTCTAGACATCCGTTTGGAACGATTCCAGTGACAACGAGTTCGGCTTTACTCATATTTATTTATCTCAAAGTTTCAGGGGTTCATTTGATTTACTTGGTTCGACACATTAACGGACGATCCGTTTACTTCTTAACCGTTTATTATTGTTTTTATTTGCTTTCCTACAAATTAAGGTGAGTTTTATCATTCCCCTCTATTTTACTAATTTTCATAAGTTTTGGGGACATATGCATACTAATCTGTATGTCGTATTATATATATATCTCAAACTAGCAAACGTGTAATTGTGTGTGATCAATTAAATATATTTTTTATATGCTTATGTGTTTACTTTATCGCATTTGGAGAGGTCCATCATACTCTCATTTATAGTATGATCATACGACTGTCATAGTAGCCAACGCCCAATTCGCTAGGCAATGGTCAACTGACTCATTAATTGCACATGCTTTGGCTGTTTATTACCACTTTTATTACGTTTTGCTCATTTATTTATATTATTATTGTATCATGCAAACTGATGATAATCTCACTCAACCTAATGTTGACAAACTCTATTTATATTCTACGCATATGAAGGTTAGTGCTTGACTTGAAGCTTGAAGTGATGGATATCTAGAAAAGACCTTAGGGTGAAGACTAGTTATATTTAAGTTTTTATTTGGATTATATTTACTTGTTTTGGATTATTTCTCATGTTTGGATGTTGTGTGCACCTTTTATGAAATAATTAACTTAATAGATATTCTCATTATATTTTATGACAGTACTTTTGAGCTGTGAACAATCAGCTCACGCCCCGGCATTTCCGCCATAGGTTGGGGTGTGACAGATTGGTATCAGAGCCGAAGGTTTTAAGATAGGTCGCTAGAAATTTTCGTAGACATATGCTTAGGACCCCACACGTGCTTATCTGACTGCCTTATGTGCTTATTAATTGTTTACAGCTTAATTAAGTTAATTGTTTTGTTTTATTTTATTTTATTTTATTTATTGCACACAAATTCCAAGAATATGCCTCATATTTAAAATATATTTTAAATCTTTTACTTTTAGTAGATTTCCTTTCTATTTTGGGAAATTCCTTAAGAATTCCTTTGTTTTGTTTTTACTCACTCACCTTAAAGCATGGGGGTATGACATATTTGGTAGTAACCATAGGGGGTGAGAGAACTGTGAGTCGGGCCTTGGCAAAATGGTTCCAAGAACCAAATGTAAGACGCTATTCCTTACCTGAAGGATAACCTGACCACAGTGTAACACCCCGGATTTAAGTGGAATACGCCCGGGTGTAACGTACAGATCACTCATAAGCTCGTAACTCTATCAAAGCGACAATTTATTTCATTTCATTAAATCACAAATAACAATTTGGCATTAATGAAATAACAATACAATAACTTTGAATTTAATTATGATATATTTATAATAATCTATTGGTCCAACTATCTAGTCTTCAATTCTTAAACTAAACTTCAACCTGCAGCACGTTTAAAAGAATATATTTTGTCAACAATAATATTGGTAAGAATTCATAAATTTTTGCATATGTATAAAATATGAAAGTGTAAAATTCACAAGTCAAGATGTATTGTCTCAATCATAAAGTAAAAGAAAAGTAAATACATGATATTCCCGTTCGCTTGACATAAGTCAAATCTACAAAGGAACCCCCGTTCGTCGAGCTACTTGGAGTATAGATAATGATAATAATATCGCCATTTATCAACAAAAGTTGAAAAATGTACGGCGCAGGTATGTCTCGTCGGACGCTCTCACTTTGCGTTTGAGTATGTGTATTAGTAACTTCCACCAACAAAAAAAACAAATGGCACATAATCACAAGCAATATGATATGAAACAAATACATACAAGACACGTGTGTGAATTTTAGTTTACAACATGAAACATGAAATAAAAAATAAAAGTTTGGAACGTGCTACACCCCAAAACGTGTAAAAGTAAAAAAGGGATTATGAAAAACTCACCTTTTGCGTTTGAGGATACTTGGACAAAAAAAAAGGATAGTGAGTATAAGGAAGGCCGAAGCGATTACGAACTATAAATGAAAATGCAACGAAAATCAAGACTAGCTACCGGAATTTGATTAACTTTGGTTTTGGATATGTTGGACTATTTTAACATGTATTAATGTTTTTTAAAGTTTTTAACGGTTTTTTATTATTTTAATATATAAGTTATGATAATAAAAAGTGTGGATTTTAATTGGTAATTTTTATCTCAAATGGTGATTTATGTTAGCGAAATTATAGTTAACGATTTATAAAGCTAACGGGTTTATGTTAAAGGATTATAAGCTAACGAAACTAATATTAAAGTTAACGAATTAAAAACTAAATGAATTTTAAAGTAACGGAATTATAAACTAATTTCAACGGTTTAACGAAATGTATTATTCAAATATTATTCCGACTAATAACTTATTATTAATATGAGAATTATTATTCATGAAGCCTGGATTTTAACGGTCTAACTTTTATCTCGAAACCACTATTTTAGCGTTTAAAAATATTAATGAAAAGGATTATAAAGTGAACGAAAAGGAAATAAATAAATACAATATTAATAGGATTCATGAAGTTAACGAATATGAAAAGTTGTGTTTTTGGATGAAAACTGATAAAATATAAATTATGCTTAACTTTATTTAAAAAAATTATTTTATAATTTTGTTTGATTAAATTATATAAGAAATAGTTTATGGAAAAAATGAAACAAAAAGATAATATGACCAGACCAGGGTTCGAACCCAGGTTTCTAGGACCACACCAACATGGATTAACCACTAGACCATATTGTTTGTTTGTTTAAAGAAGAGAAATAGTAATATTATATACACACACACACATCAAGTTCATCTTTTACATCAAACCCTTGACCTTTAATATGATTAACCCTTCCCATGTTTACCAAAATAAGTTTAGGGGTTTTAATTCTCAATGAAAAACGATCATAATGCATGTATTATTTACCTGGTATTATTACGGATTGTCGGAGAACCACCACTTGGCCGGAAACATCTTAGACGGATTATTTAAGTGATTTACATAGTATTTTAGATGAAAAAGGATATTGGAACAAGTTTAGACACAGGTTAGCACCTATTTATACTATCAATTTGAGCGTATACTGATTTAGTTGAGTTAATAGTATTATGGCCGTTTTCGGTGGATTTTACGGGTTGTTACGGATTTAATTTCTCGTTATTATAAGTTATGATCAATGATTAATGGTTGTTGATAAGGTCTACGTGTGTTTCAAGCCTTTAATTGAGTTCTAACCGTGATTTAATGGACCTTTTGTAACATCCAACTTTTGTTAAGCATTTAATAACAGAAAGTTTTGTTAGTAGTTGTGTGTCGTTAAATTAATTATGTGTTATGTATTTGAGAGTTGGAAGTGGGAGTGAGTGGTGGGTCCCATGAAACCCCTATATATAGACCAACCACTTCTTTTCTTTCTTCCCTTTCCTCTCAAAACACACAAACACCCACACACTCAAGAACACACACACTTTCTCTCCACATTCCGGATCCAAATCCGTGTAAAAAGGAGGAAGAATCTTGTGTGTAGACATCATCAAACAACAAGAATCACGTCCAGGTCTTCGTATTGTCCGGATCTGAACTCAAACCCGAAGCAAAAGGTAGGTTTTGGTTTAAATGGTTAAGTTTTATGGTTAGAATCGGCATGCAAACAGATAGAAGGATAGATCGGGGTCTATGATGGAAGAAAAACATGAACTTGATAAGTTATAACCCCATGAGAATGTTATATGGTAAAAATGTGATGTTCGGGCCTTATAAAACGCAAGTATACAAAGTTGGTGCAACCCAAAACCCTTAAAAAGGGTAAAATCGGGTCCTGAGGAAGAGCCACAAAGTAAAATGGCTTTAAAATGGTAAAAACGAAGAAAGGAAGGCATTTCGCTTCGCTCAGCCTTGAGAAGTGAAACAGGCATTTCGCTTCGCTCAGCCATGCGAAGCGAAACGTTTCCATGTGAAGTGAAACGCTCCCATGTGAAGTGAAACGTTTCCATGCGAAGTGAAACGCTCCCATGCGAAGCGAAACAGTTTCATGCGAAGCGAAATTCCATGCATGCGAAGCGAAATTCTTCCATGCGAAATTTTATAAAATTCATTTTCTGATGCATTTTTGTTAAATAAAATTCATTTTCTGATTCATTGTCGAAGCTCAACCCCAGCCAGGGGCGCTGCCCCTTGGACCCTGCTAGGGGCTGCCGCCCCTAGACCCCGCTACCAGGGGCGCTGCCCCCGGACCCCCGTTAGTTGAGGGTGTCATTGACTTAGATATAAGAAGTAGTAGTAATGGATATTTGACACTCGTAATGCGTTATACAGTTTGCCGTGCACAGCTAAAGAAGGGCATTACTATTAACGCCGAGAGAAACCGACTTCAGGTGAGTTTCTAGCCCCTTTATCCGTTATGTTTTTGGGGCTGTGTGCATACTCCTTTGTGATAGTTGTTAATACACTTAACTTAAGTGGTAAGTGTATGATATGTGTATGTTATATGTATGACTAAGTATTGAATGTTATTATGGAATTTTTTTACGAATGAATATGTACATATACGTATATACATGACCAGAAGATATGTAAAGTATGCATGAATGAAAATGAATGTATGATCGAGTGACGTGACATGTATGTTTATTGGAGACAAAGGGACCAGACCCTAATAATATCTGAGACAGAAGGGACCAGACCCTGATAATATCTGAGACAGAAGGGACCAGACTCTAATAATATCTGAGACAGAAGGGATCGGACCCTAATAATATCTGTGATGGTAAAGATAGAATAGCCTATGGTAAATTACAAGGCCTTATGAAAGAAAGTATGTAAGCGCGTGTGCATGTATATAAAGTTTGTATGAAAGAAGTAAGAGTAAATAAGGTATGAATACGTATCTTCGGATGCGTATGAGTAAGGGTATGAATATAATGTATGTTAAATGATTAACTAGAACTCACTCAGCGTAGCTGACTTTTAGTATGCATGCAGGCAAATAGATTGAGGCTGCTGGCTTGAGGAGGGACACATGGCATGGACGGAAGAGATTGGCATCTATGAAGAAGTGTCAAGACTATTTTATGTTATGTTATGAAAAGACAATTTGTATGTTAAGACAAAAATGAATGTTTGTAATGTGATGTTTGAAGTTTTAAATTATTCTGTGAAAGTTTAAATTAACTCTGATTTTAGACCTATGTTTATGAGTAAACCCAACACCACAGTAGGGTTACCGGGAACGGGGCCTTACACCTTTGTAGGCCGCCGGAGTCAATGTGGTTTTGCTAGAAATTAAGCTCACCGGAAAAATGGGACGGCTGGAGGGATGGTGCTGATTGATTGAATTATTATTATTTTAAATACAAGATACATATTCAACCCTCCAACTTTCATAAATCTTTCAACTTATATTAACAAAAATTTAAATTATAAATTACCAAAAGTGTTGAGTCGGATATTTGCAAAGAAAGAATGAAATCTTCTCAACCTCTTCTAAGAAATGGCTAAGTATGTACTACGAGCAAGGTGTCTTATGGATATAAGACTTGCTTTAGTGAATTCTTCTAAGTGTTGAAGGCTTCGAGCAAACTACACTTCATCAAGAAAGGGTGTTCTTCATCGAGTATGAATTGCCAATCGAACAAACAACTTGATCAATCCAGCTTAAACCAAGTGTTCTGAGCACATTGGTGGGTCGAACATGGATTCAATAAAGAATGATATAAAATGTTCTAAGAATAGACTTCGAGTGATTCAGTTCCGAGCAAGCTTTACATTCGAGTATGCTGAAGGTTGTTCTCAATAAGTCACTTAGGTAGAATTGAAGATATCTAGAAGAACATGCTTGCTCGAGGGACTTATTCGAGCAAAGCAAGGATTAGTCAAGAAGATTGAAGTGTGCTGGAGGAGAATATTTTCTATCTGAAAATATTCTAAGTAAAGTCTGCTCGAAGACTTACATCGAGCATACTGTGCATATCAAGTCTGCTCGATCAGGATATATCATACTCGACGACTTGTCTACACTTGTATTTATTTTGTCATTCATTATGTAATCATTAGGGTATTCTAGAAGGAATGTCAGGCCCTATAAATAGTGTCCTAGGTTTCCATTTATTACAAGCATGAATAAGGCACAGAATACGAGAGCACAAACACCTGAGCGAATATTCCTTTTGTGTATTCTCTTACCGTCGCCGTCTTCACGAAACCCTAGACATTTCTTTCATTGAATCACTGTTCCATTAATAAATTATTCAATTTAGTGAATCTTTGTCTTTGATTATAGTTCTTATTGATTATTTGTTACTAATATTATCTTCATTCCCATCCCTTGAATATACTGATTCCGTCGAGATATTCAAGATGCCTTTGGGTGTATTAGATCTGGTGTGATATTGTCAACCTACTAAGGTTTGCACCAGGTCTGGACCTGACAAGTGGCATCAAAGCCTTGTAATCTCTCTAAAGGCCACAGGTTTGAAGATTGTGTGATAAAGTTCAAAGCTTGAAAGGGTTTTCGTGTCTCAAAGTCCAGATCTGAAAGGATGGATGACTAAGAAGTGTCGACAAACAAGATACTAAGGCTGCTTGGTGAAGAAAACTACATAATATGGAAGGTGTTGTTCGAGGCTTCAGTAAAATACAATGACACGGAACTCTGGTGTTCTATCAAGGATGGACCTTATATTCCAACTCTAACGAACGGAAGCAATGCCACCATAGAAAGACAAATGAAGAAAAGAGACGACAAAGCATTATCAATGCTTAAACTAGGTATTCGTGGGAAATCTTGACCAGTGTGAATCATCACACCAATGCCAGGGATATGTATAATGCTGTCGTGGACATGTTTGAAGGTAATGTTGAGTTGAGAGATATAAAGAAAGACAGGCTGAAGCAACAACTCGACAGATTCAAGTTTAAAGAGGGTGAGCGACTAAAGTCAGTACTGCAAAGATTTATGACCATTGTTAAAGAAATCAAAACCACTGATATGCAAATCTCTGACTTTAAGCTGAACAAGAAATTGCTTTCCTCTTTATCTGGTGAATGGTATACGGCAAGCAAGTTTATTAAAGAGAAAGTAAACTTTCCCAACTTCAAGCTTGATGATGTTATATCCTTTCTGGAAGCTGCTGAACATGAGATGATTGAAAACCACATGATTAGGGAAGAGAAGTCAAGTTTCCCTGTTACAAATGCACTTGTTGCACCAATGGGCAATCTCTCTGACAAATCTCAGCAGTTGCATCCAATCATTGAAGAACCATCTGAGACAGGATCAGTGTGTGGAGGAAGTCTGCCCAAATTCAACGTATAAATGATTGAAGATGACAATGGATCAACAGCAAGTGGACACCTTCCATATGCTCAAATTCAAACCAAGGGACTGACTACCAAGCATTACTTTCAATATTCACAGATTCTTACAATGCCTTTGTAGCAAAGAACCTGATTCATATAAGTGTTGCGCAAGAAGACCTGGAACAAATTGATGCAGATGATTTGGGAGACATGGATCTCAAATGGCAAGCTGCTATGTTGGCTGTGAGAAGTAAGAGGCTATATAACAGGACAGGAAGATCTACCTTCTCTGGACCTAATGAAAGAATTGGATTTGACAAGTCAAAAGCTATTTGCTACAACTGCCAACAACCAGGGCACTTTGCAAGAGAATGCAACCCACCCAAGCAGTTTGGAAACCAAATGAGTCAGAATCAGTTTTACCAGAACCAACATAAAAATCAGCAGGGGTATCAACAAAGAAATCAACCCATGAACCAGAATCACTATCAACATCAGAACCGACCTCAACAACAGTCCCAGCCTCAGCAAAGGAACAATCAACTGCAGTTTCAGGGGAGCCAAAACAGGGGAGTTACTAATGCAGTCAACCAAAGCAGGGACCAAGGCAATGTTGCTGTAACAATGGTGCCTTAAGATGGGGATTTCGACTGGAGTAACCATGCAGCTGATATTGAAAAGGCAAATGTGGCATACATGGCCAAAGTGCATGAGACTGGAGAATCCTCAAATTCTTAGGTATCCACTGAACCTCTATTTCTGACCTTCTATTAATCATTGATGATCTTAAAAGAGAGGTTGGAAATTGGAAGAGTGAGTGTGGAAGAAAAGATGTAATGCTAAATGTTTATGGTGCAAGTGAGATCACCTATGCAACCAGATAAAGAGTTTAAAGGAAGACTGTATGCAGGCTTACTTGAATCAGTCAAAATTAAATGTTGAAATTGAAGGCTTGAAGAAAATGTACATAGAAGAGAAACTGAAGAACACAGAGCTTCAGATACAAGTAGATTTTCTCAAGAACCTGGTGTCTAAAGGAAACATTGTAGGACACATTGAGAAGATGAAGCCAGAAGAGAAGTACAAGAAAGTTCCACCACCTTTCTGTGACAAATATCCACTAAAGGTGGATAAAGAGCAAAGAGAAGAATTTCTAAAACAATTCAAAAGTGTGTTTGATGATAAAAGGGATTTTGTAGAGCTCTATGATGATGTGATAGTTGATAAAGATGGTGAGTTTGTGATGAAGCAGACTGCTACACCTGGTGAAAAGGAAGTGACAAATGTTGAAGCTAAGAAGAAATGGAGTGAATATTCAAGTGAAGGGAGCACCTGTAGCTGCAAAAGTACAAGTCAACTGATGACAAGAAAAATAAGAAGCCTACAAAGAATAAAAATGATGAGAAGATCCCAATGGTACCTAAAGCAAATCAAAGAATGAAGAAACATTATCAGAAGATGAGAAGAAAACACAAAGTGTTTGATCTATGTGAAAGATCTAAATTCAAGAATGATAAGTTTGGAAGCTTCACAAGTGATCAAGTTCATGCTCCAATTTATCCTGTGTTCTCCAATCATGAGCTCTTTAATATAGGAGATGTTGACTATGTTCCAAAGAGAAGTTTTGTGGCTGAAAAGGAAGTGAGTTCATCAAACACCTCTGCAAAGCTGAAGGAGATCAAGTTTGTAAAAGAGAAGTATCGACGAAAGCTTGAATTGAATAAACCAATCAAGATGGAGTTTAGCAGATCTCTTTATGCAAAAACCTCTTTAGGTTTTGAATTCCCAAGACCAAGTGATAGGATTAAAAACAAATAAGCATTGGAAGAACTTGGGAGCTTCTGAAAAGTGTGGTGTGTAACGCCCTGAAATTCGATTGGTAAACTAGGATCGTGAAATCATCGGAAACTATAGACTTTGGGATTCTGGACGATAAGTTCGGAACCCATATCATTGGAAAAATCTGCTTTTATCATTTAAAATGTTTATTTTATAAAACGACATTTACGCCTGAAAAATATTAATTTTTATGCTTTCGAAAAATTAAATGTTCTTATTTAAAAAGATTTCAAATAATTATTCGGAAAATGGTTTTATAAAAGTTTTGCTGAAAAAGTTTTAGTTTGTTTAAAAACTTATGAACTCGACTAGTCTTGACCCGTCGGTAGCCTAAACCCGAACCCGAGTCACCCGAGTATTTAAGCGGAAAATCAAGTATTCTTACACCATCTCTTTCATTTCCACCAACACTTCCCACCCAAACACTCTCATTCTAGAGAGAGAAACTAGAGAGAGAAAGTCTTCAAACTTCAAATCCGAGTCCACAAATCTGTTTGTTGTTATTCTTGGTAAGATCTTCTTGAAAATCATCCATTTTCATGACCATTTTCGGCCTCAAATCGAGCAAAAACACCCATTTTCGTTTCTAGAGTTTTCGGGTCAAAAACCGTCTTGTTTTGGTGTCAAAATGCAGGCTTTTGTGTTTAAAATCACTAGGAATCGATAGCCCTTTCAATCCCGAGCATTTCCATGTCAAAAACTTCGATTTTGGGTCAAAAATCTGGAAAATCTGAAAAACCCGTAGGTTTCTCCGTCGCCCAGCTTGAATGAGTCGAATCAGACTCATTCGATCGAACCAGTCGATCGAATCAGTCCAGTCGATCGAATAGGAAAGCAACCGAATGGTCTCCAACTCATTCGACCGAATGAGTTTCGTATTCGATCGAACGAGTGTCTATTCGATCGAATAAGTTCCATGTTCGACCGAACGAGTTTTTCCAACTGGTTCGACCAAATGTGTTTCTAGTTCGATCGAGTGTGCCTCAGATTCGACCGAATGTGTGTCTATTCGATCGAACGTGTTCCTATTCGATCGAATCAAGCCAGAACCAAGCTGTTTTCGTCTTTAAAACCCAGTTTTTGCTCGAGGCCGCGTAAGCTCGTTTTCTTAGACTTATAGCACGTTGTTAACCTTATATATATGTTCAACTCTAGGCTAAGGAGATCTATTGTAGCACCATCCTAACCCGAGATCAAGGTGAGTTCATAGCCCCTATTTAAGCTTTTCAAAACTATGGGGTGGAAACATGGTAACTTTACACGTTTGGATAAAATCATTTATGCAAACACTCTTTAAACTATAAACTTTTGGATTTCTACACACGTGCGGAAATCCACAAGCTTTTTAAGAATCTATAAACTTTGGAAATCTATGAACATGGGGAAAACCCATCAACTTATGGAGATCTAAGAACATTGGAAATCAATGAGTACGGGAAATTCTATGAACATTGACATCATGGGAATGGGAATCATATTCATATCATCATAGTCATTGTGTCAGCATGGAAATCTAGAGATCAAAGCATCATGAGTTGAATTGGACGCAAGAGTCTATTCTACTCTCGGTAGAACTCGCGACCATGAGTGGCATTCTATTCTCGGTGGCACTCGTAACTCATGGGATTTCATACTAGTCTCGGTGAAATCCATAACTCTTGAGGACCTATACTAGTCTCGGTAGGGACCAAGGGAACCCAGGATTCTTTGGGGAGTCTATCCTACTCTCGGTAGAACCTAGCTGAGTCCTGGATGACAAGAACGAGGTAGTCTTGGTTTAAGTCTTGCGTGGGATCAATCAAGTCTTGTGTGATCATTGAGTTTCATCATCATTCATCATCATCATCATTTATTCACCATCATCTTGGATACTAGTAAACAGTGGGATCTTGGTGTTGGTTTATCTAGTAAACTTAGCATGCTCAAATCTATATGTCCTTATTTATGCTTAACTGCTATGTGCTACATGTACCGTTGGGAGACCACAAATCTTTGAGTAATCTTATCACAAACGACTCTAATGGGAGAATAATAAGCCCGCTGAGAGTCCAGGAGAACATTTCATGTTTTACTTACTACAAAAACCTCTTTGGGAAAACCAAGAGACCTTTTCTTACAAACCATCTTAAAACCGGGTATTATATCCAAACATAGTAGTATAAGTTGTAGGAGTGGTGGGTTAGCCGCAGGTACACCCTATATATAAACCCCTACAACCTATACTAGTATGTTTGTGTATAAACTCTTTTTCTTTAAACCTATGAATTCACTCATCTACTTTATGTAGTTGACAGTTTGTTACATGTTTTCAGGAAATAATGCAGCAAGAAATCCCTAGCAAGTTTAGAGGCCTTAGAGAGATGAAGGCTAGTCTAGGAGTTGTTTGGAAACTTGATATTTTGTATTAAAACAATTTGTTTCATGTTACCTGGATGGTGTAATATTTGACATTTTGGTTATGTTTATGCATTTAGACTTTTATACTATTGTGCTCAACAATCACGACTTAGTCACCGCGCCTCGATTATTCCGCCATCACGATCGGGGTGTGACAGATTGGTATCAGAGCTAGTGGTTATAGGGAATTAGGAAACCGACCTAGACTATAACCTAGGATCCTTGACTCTAGATAGCTCATGCATCACAATCACATGTCTACACTTATATACGTGCTGCGTGCTTATGTGTTGTATATTAACTGTTAATCTCTTGAGCCATGTCATTCTGTGTTCTTGGTATAATCTATGTCCTCTATTCTTAATCTTTGGCGTGTCATTGATTCTATCTAACGCTCGTTTTTTTTTCGTTTTTTTTCGTTTTGTCAAGAATGCCTCCCAGACGTGCACCCGCCCCCTTGGACTCCGCTGATCTAGCCAACCTTATAGCCCAGCAGATCGCGGCTGTGTTACCAGGCATGGTAACAGCCATCAGCCAGGGGCTGAGGCAAGAAGGAACCTCTGGGGCCAACCAAATTCCAGCTCAGAACGCAAATGAACCAGCAAATAAGCCATACAAGGACTTCATGGCTACCAAACCCACCAGCTTCAGCGGTTCAGAAGGCGCCGTTGGTCTCCTCCAGTGGATCGAAAAGATGGAGGCTGCCTTTGTTATTAGCTCGTGCCCTGAGACACTGAAAGTCACGCACGCGGCAAGCATGTTGTCTAAACGCGCGCTGACCTGGTGGAACAACGAGATAAGAACCCGCGGGCGTGAGGCTGCCTTGGCCATGACCTGGTCGGAATTTGTAGCTTTGGTTACCCGCGAGTTCGTACCTCGCAGTGAGGTGCAGAAACTTGAAGCTGAGTTTTGGGTGCACAGAATGAAGGGCGCTGATCACCAAGGGTATACGGAGCGTTTTCACGAGCTCTCCCTTCTCGTACCACACTTGGTCACCCCTCCCTCCCGGGCTATTGAGCTTTACATCAATGGCCTACCTGACACTGTCCGTGGAATCGTTATCGGGGCTGACCCATCAACCCTACAAGCGGCCATTGAACTAGCTGCCCGACTGACCCAGGACCAGGTTAAGACTGGGGTCCTAGCCAAAGGTGCGGGCAAGGCCGCTGAGGGCTCATCCAAAAAGATCAACCGCATCAAAAAGCGTAAGGCTAGCAGTTACGCGATGGTTACTCCCGCAACCCCAATCAGCTCTGTCGCTCCTGCTCCCACCCCTTCTGGAAGGCCAAAGAGGGAGTACACTGGGGTTCACCCCAAGTGCGGCACTTGCCAATTTCATCACCCTGCCGGAACCCCGTGCTGGAAATGCACGAACTGTGGACGTTTGGGGCACCTAGCGGAACGCTGCAGATTTCAAGGTAATCAACTGGCAATACAGAGCAGCAGTTCCCAACCCAGCAACACTCGAAGCTGTTTCGAGTGTGGAGCCACGGACCATTTCAGGAGCAGGTGTCCTCGTCTTGCAAATCTTCCTCCGGCCCGAGGCCGAGCCTTTACTATTGGCGCTGCTGAAGCTCGCCAAAATCCTGACGTCATTACTGGTACGTTCATCCTTAACAATCTCTGGGTTTCTATTCTATTTGACACGGGTGCAGATAGGAGTTTTATTTCTAGCGAGTTGGTCCCATTGCTTAATCTAGGAACCTCTGTCTTAGACCCCGCTTTCTCTGTCGAAATGGCAAACGGAGAGTCTACCCAAGTGAACAAAATCGTTCGCAATTGCACGCTTACGTTTGATCAGACGTCTCTTAACATTGACCTCATCCCTATGCAATTAGGAAGTTTCGATGTAATTGTTGGGATGGATTGGTTGTCCATCAACCACGCGGAAGTGGTGTGTGCTGAGAAGCTCATTCGCGTTCCTTGTTCTTCTGGCGAGTCCATAATTATTCAAGGAGAAAGATCAGGCAGATGTCTGAAATTAATCTCCTGCTTTAAAGCTCGGCGATGCCTTCGAAAGAAGTGTCTCGCCTTCCTAGCTCATGTCTCCATCAAGAAATCTTTGGGGAAGAAGCTCTCTGATGTCCCCGTTGTGCGTGAATTTCCAGACGTTTTTCCTAAAGACTTACCCGGACTACCTCCTAGCCGACAAGTCGAATTCCACATCGAATTAGTTCCCGGTGCAACCCCCGTGGCAAAATCTCCGTATCGTTTGGCTCCGTCAGAAATGCAGGAATTATCGAGCCAGCTACAGGAACTACTAGACAAGGGTTTTATTCGCCCTAGTTCATCTCCATGGGGAGCTCCAGTCCTCTTCGTCAAGAAAAAGGACGGATCTTTCCGGATGTGCATAGACTATCGTGAGCTTAACAAACTCACGGTCAAGAATCGGTATCCATTACCAAGGATTGACGATCTTTTCGACCAGCTGCAAGGAGCCACTTACTTTTCCAAGATCGACCTACGCTCAGGTTATCACCAAGTACGCGTCATGGAGGACGACATCGCGAAAACCGCTTTCAGAACTCGTTATGGACACTACGAGTTCCTAGTCATGCCTTTTGGTTTGACGAATGCCCCTGCGGTGTTCATGGATCTCATGAATCGCGTTTGTCGTCCATACCTGGACCAGTTTGTTATCGTCTTCATTGACGATATTCTCGTCTATTCCCGCTCTAAAGCCGACCATGAGCTTCATCTCAGGCTTACCTTGGATCTGCTGAGGAAAGAGCAACTCTACGCCAAATTCTCCAAATGCGAATTCTGGCTAAGGGAAGTTCAATTCTTAGGTCACATCATTAACAAGGAAGGCATTCATGTCGACCCTGCCAAGATTGAAGCCATCAAAAATTGGGGAGCGCCTACAACGCCAACCGAAATTCGTTCATTTCTTGGTTTAGCTGGGTACTACCGTCGATTCATCTCGAACTTTTCAAAGATCGTATTGCCTCTCACAATGTTAACTCAAAAGGGGGAACCATTCATTTGGAACCAAGAGCAAGAAGAGGCTTTCCAAACATTGAAACATAAACTCTGTCATGCACCAATCCTGTCACTTCCTGAGGGTAACGATGATTTTGTTGTTTATTGCGACGCCTCGAGCCAAGGTCTAGGCTGCGTCTTAATGCAACGCGGTAAGGTCATCGCTTATGCCTCGCGCCAACTCAAGAGTCATGAGAGGATTTATGTCACCCACGACTTGGAATTGGGTGCTGTGGTCTTTGCCTTAAAAATATGGAGACACTACTTATACGGTACGAAATGTGTCATCTTCACCGACCACAAGAGCCTACAACACATCCTCAACCAAAGGGAGCTAAACATGCGACAACGTCGATGGGTTGAACTCCTAAGTGACTACGACTGCGAAATCCGCTACCACCCTGGAAAGGCTAACGTAGTGGCTGACGCGTTAAGTCGCAAGGAAAGGACCCAGTTGCATGCGATCCGTATTCAGTCCAATCTTCCCTCCTTGGTTCTTGAAGCTCAAAAGCAAGCGATTGCTGGTGGTGATCTCAAAAATATGCTATCTTGCGGTGCCGAACGGAAGTTTGAAACCAAGTATGATGGTATACTTTACTACTTAAATCGCATGTGGATTCCAAACTCTGAACCACTTCGAGAACTTATCCTGAACGAAGCGCACAAATCCAGATACTCTATTCACCCGGGCAGTGATAAAATGTATCAGAATCTCAAGTCTCACTTCTGGTGGCCGGGTATGAAGAAAGTCATAGCTTTGTACGTCGGTAGGTGCCTAACATGCTCGCGGATCAAGACTGAACATCAGAGACCATCTGGCCTGTTACAAAAACCGATCATACCGCAGTGGAAGTGGGACGAAGTCGCTATGGACTTCATTACCAAACTCCCGCGGACACCCAGCGGTTATGACACGATTTGGGTTATCGTGGATTACTTGACCAAGTCTGCCCACTTTCTCCCTGTCCGCGAGGACTACACTACGGAGAAGCTGGCGCGGATTTACATTCGTGAGATCGTAACCCGTCACGGTGTGCCTAAGGGCATCACGTCTGACCGTGACCCCTCTTTTGCGTCAAGGTTCTGGAAGTCATTTCAGAAAGCCTTTGGGACAAGTGTGAAACTTAGCTCTGCCTATCATCCTGAAACGGACGGACAGAGCGAAAGGACCATACAAACCCTGGAGGATATGCTCAGAGCCTGTATCCTTGAATTCGGTAGTAGCTGGGAGACTCACCTTCCTCTTGCAGAGTTCTCATACAATAACAGCTATCATGCTACCATCAAATGCGCACCATTCGAGGCACTCTATGGCAGGAAATGTCGTTCTCCACTGTGTTGGTCCGAGACCGGAGATTCTCAAATCCTCGGCCCGGAACTGATACAGGAAACCACTGACAGTATCGCCATCATCCAGCAAAGACTTAAGGACGCCCGCTGTCGACACAAGTATTACGCTGACAAACGCCGCAAACCTCTGGAGTTCCAAATAGGCGATCGCGTAATGCTCAAAGTTTCCCCCTGGAAGGGCATTGTTCGCTTCGGGAAAAAGGGAAAGTTTGCTCCAAGGTACGTAGGACCTTTCAAGATCATCGAAAAGGTCGGACCCGTAGCCTATCGCTTGGAATTGCCTCCAGAACTCAGCCGTGTTCACAACGTTTTTCATGTGTCGCAACTCAAAAAGTGCCTCGTTGACGAGACCGCTCAAATCCCGATCGACACGGTTCGCATCGACGACAAACTACACTTTGTTGAGGAACCTGTCGAGATCCTAGATCGAGAAGTCAAAAGGACTAAGCGAAGCCGGATACCCATAGTCAAGGTACGTTGGAACAACCATCGTGGACCCGAGTTCACATGGGAGCGAGAGGATAAGATGAAGGAGGAATACCCTCATCTGTTCGCATAGTCATCATCTTTGTAATTCTAGAAATCTTGGAGTCTATGTAATCGTAATCATGTAATCAGGGACCAATATCAATCAATGAAGTATCATGTTGTTCCTATTTGCTTATAAATATTCTCTTATTTGCATAACACCAAGTTTGGCTACCCATGACTCGTGCTGGAAAACACAAGTTGTGCATACTTAATCATGTAAACATTGGGGTAAACTATGTATCATTGAGCCAAAATTTGTCATCATTCTAGCATTCATGAAGCATGGTTGTGTGTGTGTGTGTGGTGTCGTGTCGATTTTTCTAGCCGCACACAATGGAGTTTATACATTGATACAAGGTGAACTCGTAATTATAGTCCGGAATATAATTACATCAAGTTCACAGGTGTATACGTGTATAAACAATATGCTATTGTGTAACTATGAGTCGTGAACTCAAGCTTCGTGTAGGGAATTAATCAATGAATGTTGAAGGAGTGGTGGGTTAGCCGCTGGTACACCCTATACATAAACCCCTTCGGCACAAGTTGATTATGTCTGAAGCGAGACTTGGAATTAGGGACTCATAGTTAGCGTGGCAGCTGTGAGGCGTTAAATTCAAGAGTTATTGAGGGAATTATTCATTGGAGATTGAAGGAGTGGTGGGTTAGCCGCTGGTACACCCTATATATAAACCCCTTCAATCCGAAATGAATATGTCTGATGTAAAGCTTGAAGGTGATGCCTTGTAGTGGAAAATAGTGTGTCGTCCTGTGTGTCATTGAACTAATAGGAGTCGAAAGAAACACCCAAGTGGAGTTGAGGGAGTGGTGGGTTAGCCGCTGGTACACCCTATATATAAACCCCTTCAACTTGATTTGGGTGGTATCCAAGACGAAAATTAGGGGTAGTGGCGCATAGTGGTCATCATGGGATCATTTGATCTAAAACATCATTGCATCAACTATACTAAGTTCTAAATTTCGGGACGAAATTCCTCTAAATTGGGGAGGATGTAACGCCCTGAAATTCGATTGGTAAACTAGGATCGTGAAATCATCGGAAACTATAGACTTTGGGATTCTGGACGATAAGTTCGGAACCCATATCATTGGAAAAATCTGCTTTTATCATTTAAAATGTTTATTTTATAAAACGACATTTACGCCTGAAAAATATTAATTTTTATGCTTTCGAAAAATTAAATGTTCTTATTTAAAAAGATTTCAAATAATTATTCGGAAAATGGTTTTATAAAAGTTTTGCTGAAAAAGTTTTAGTTTGTTTAAAAACTTATGAACTCGACTAGTCTTGACCCGTCGGTAGCCTAAACCCGAACCCGAGTCACCCGAGTATTTAAGCGGAAAATCAAGTATTCTTACACCATCTCTTTCATTTCCACCAACACTTCCCACCCAAACACTCTCATTCTAGAGAGAGAAACTAGAGAGAGAAAGTCTTCAAACTTCAAATCCGAGTCCACAAATCTGTTTGTTGTTATTCTTGGTAAGATCTTCTTGAAAATCATCCATTTTCATGACCATTTTCGGCCTCAAATCGAGCAAAAACACCCATTTTCGTTTCTAGAGTTTTCGGGTCAAAAACCGTCTTGTTTTGGTGTCAAAATGCAGGCTTTTGTGTTTAAAATCACTAGGAATCGATAGCCCTTTCAATCCCGAGCATTTCCATGTCAAAAACTTCGATTTTGGGTCAAAAATCTGGAAAATCTGAAAAACCCGTAGGTTTCTCCGTCGCCCAGCTTGAAGGAGTCGAATCAGACTCATTCGATCGAACCAGTCGATCGAATCAGTCCAGTCGATCGAATAGGAAAGCAACCGAATGGTCTCCAACTCATTCGACCGAATGAGTTTCGTATTCGATCGAACGAGTGTCTATTCGATCGAATAAGTTCCATGTTCGACCGAACGAGTTTTTCCAACTGGTTCGACCAAATGTGTTTCTAGTTCGATCGAGTGTGCCTCAGATTCGACCGAATGTGTGTCTATTCGATCGAACGTGTTCCTATTCGATCGAATCAAGCCAGAACCAAGCTGTTTTCGTCTTTAAAACCCAGTTTTTGCTCGAGGCCGCGTAAGCTCGTTTTCTTAGACTTATAGCACGTTGTTAACCTTATATATATGTTCAACTCTAGGCTAAGGAGATCTATTGTAGCACCATCCTAACCCGAGATCAAGGTGAGTTCATAGCCCCTATTTAAGCTTTTCAAAACTATGGGGTGGAAACATGGTAACTTTACACGTTTGGATAAAATCATTTATGCAAACACTCTTTAAACTATAAACTTTTGGATTTCTACACACGTGCGGAAATCCACAAGCTTTTTAAGAATCTATAAACTTTGGAAATCTATGAACATGGGGAAAACCCATCAACTTATGGAGATCTAAGAACATTGGAAATCAATGAGTACGGGAAATTCTATGAACATTGACATCATGGGAATGAGAATCATA
The DNA here is from genome assembly GCF_021521415.1 of Bidens hawaiensis. Taxonomy (NCBI): domain Eukaryota; kingdom Viridiplantae; phylum Streptophyta; class Magnoliopsida; order Asterales; family Asteraceae; genus Bidens; species Bidens hawaiensis. The sequence goes on from NW_027498104.1 coordinate 70,256, forward strand.
TTCATATCATCATAGTCATTGTGTCAGCATGGAAATCTAGAGATCAAAGCATCATGAGTTGAATTGGACGCAAGAGTCTATTCTACTCTCGGTAGAACTCGCGACCATGAGTGGCATTCTATTCTCGGTGGCACTCGTAACTCATGGGATTTCATACTAGTCTCGGTGAAATCCATAACTCTTGAGGACCTATACTAGTCTCGGTAGGGACCAAGGGAACCCAAGATTCTTTGGGGAGTCTATCCTACTCTCGGTAGAACCTAGCTGAGTCCTGGATGACAAGAACGAGGTAGTCTTCGTTTAAGTCTTGCGTGGGATCAATCAAGTCTTGTGTGATCATTGAGTTTCATCATCATTCATCATCATCATCATTTATTCACCATCATCTTGGATACTAGTAAACAGTGGGATCTTGGTGTTGGTTTATCTAGTAAACTTAGCATGCTCAAATCTATATGTCCTTATTTATGCTTAACTGCTATGTGCTACATGTACCGTTGGGAGACCACAAATCTTTGAGTAATCTTATCACAAACGACTCTAATGGGAGAATAATAAGCCCGCTGAGAGTCCAGGAGAACATTTCATGTTTTACTTACTACAAAAACCTCTTTGGGAAAACCAAGAGACCTTTTCTTACAAACCATCTTAAAACCGGGTATTATATCCAAACATAGTAGTATAAGTTGTAGGAGTGGTGGGTTAGCCGCAGGTACACCCTATATATAAACCCCTACAACCTATACTAGTATGTTTGTGTATAAACTCTTTTTCTTTAAACCTATGAATTCACTCATCTACTTTATGTAGTTGACAGTTTGTTACATGTTTTCAGGAAATAATGCAGCAAGAAATCCCTAGCAAGTTTAGAGGCCTTAGAGAGATGAAGGCTAGTCTAGGAGTTGTTTGGAAACTTGATATTTTGTATTAAAACAATTTGTTTCATGTTACCTGGATGGTGTAATATTTGACATTTTGGTTATGTTTATGCATTTAGACTTTTATACTATTGTGCTCAACAATCACGACTTAGTCGCCGCGCCTCGATTATTCCGCCATCACGATCGGGGTGTGACATGGTGCAAAAAATGTGACTCTTATGGACATCACATTGATTCTTGTTGGACGGTACAAGAAGAGGAATACATTATTCCTAATATCTTATGTGGAATAAACATGAAGGCATATAAGTAGACGTATGAAAAATACTTGAATGATGAAAAGGATCCATCAGATGATGAAGCTCACAGACTGAAGTTAGAAAAAAGATTGAAAGCAGTTCTGAAATTGAATGAAATATCAATTGAATCAGACATGATTGTTAGGGGTAAGAGACAAAGCATGAAAGGAAAGGGCAAAGTAAGACCTGGAGTTTTAAATGGAGATGAAAAATTCCTCTTAAAGCAAGGTTTTGAGCCAAGAGGCTTTCAGTGGAAGACTAAGGAAAATGTTATAAAGACAAAGGATTATGTAATTGAACAGACTGAAGTTGAAACTGTTAAAGCACCTGTTGAGTATGGATATGAATATGATGATTCATGTGAAATAGTGCATGAAGATCCAGTTCCAACCTCTCTTGAAGTCTCAAATGATTCTGATGTGCAAACTGTTGATGTTTGTACTTCAGAGACTTACTGATCATCTTGCTATATGTGCAGGGGCAAACCACTGATATGAATCACATATGGTATACGGATAGTAGATGTTCCAGGCACATGACTTGTGACAGAAGTGCACTTGTCAATTATGAAAGAAAATTTGAAGGTCATGTAGCCTTGGGCAGTGATGAAAATGGAGGGAAGATTGTTGAGGAGGCACACTGAAAAATGGCAAAGTATCATTTGAGAACGTGCTGCATGTTGAAGGACTACAATACAATTTGCTCAGCATTTCTCAAGTTTGTGACAAATGATACAAAGTTGCTTTTGATAATGCACACTGTTTCATTCTGAAGCCTGAATTTCCACCTGACTTCCTCAGTTGAAAGAAATCATCCTGCTGAAAATATCATTGGTGACCTGCATGAAAGAGTGATAAGAAGTTCATCTGAAAGAGTAAACATTTATCTTTATGCTTGCTTTCTCTCCCAAATTTAACCAAAGAACGTTAATCGGGCTTTGAAAGACAACACTTGGGTAGAGGCAATACAAGAAGAGTTGGCTCAATTCAGGGACTTAAAAGTTTGGGAATTGGTTGACAAACCTAGAGGAAAGTATGCAATAGGAACCAAATGGGTATTCAGGAACAAAAAGGATGAAAGAGGGGTAGTGATAAAAAAATAAGGCAAGATTGGTAGCTTTAGGATGCTTACAAGAAGAAGGAGTAGGTTTTGAAGAAGTTTTTGCTCTAGTGGCCAGATTTGAAGCTATTAGAATCTTCTTAGCCTATACAGCATCCATGAACATCAAAGTCTATCAACTGGATGTCAAGTCTACCTTCTTGAATGGAAAGATTGATGAAGAAGTCTATATCACTCAGCCTCCAGGATTTGAAGACCCAAATCATCCAAACAAGGTGTACAAATTAAGCAATGCATTGTATGGACTACATCAAGCTCCTACAGCTTGGTATGATGAGCTCTCAAATAATCCTTTGGATAATGGATTCTGCAGAGGAGCAATAGACAAGACTCTATTCTACAAGAGAACGAGGAAGGACTTGCTGCTGGTACAGGTATATGTTGATGACATCATTTTTGGCTCTATCAATGAGCAGATGTGCAAAGACTTTGAAAAGGTGATGAAATCAAAGTACAAGATGAGCTCCATGGGTGAGATGAATTTCTTTCTTGGATTGCAAGTGCATCAGAAAACGAAAGGAATATTCATAAATCAATCCAAGTATGTGCAAGAAATTCTAACCAAGTTCAAGTGCCATGACTTAAAGACAGTGTCCACTCCAATGGATACACATGAGAAAACGGTACCTGATGGGGAGCCAGTAGATTAGCATGAATATAGGGCTAAGATAGGATCACTGATGTATCTAACAGCATCAAGGCTATATATTATGTTTGCTGTGTGTGTGCGTGCTAGATTCCAAGCAAACCCAAAAGTCTCCCATATGTTAGCAGTGAAGCGGATTTTCAGATACTTGAAGGGTAAACCAGATTTTTGCATCTGGTATCCAAAGAACACCTCATTTGACTTGATGGCCTACACTGACAATGACGGGTGCAACATGAGCAGGAAGTCAACATCAGGAGGATGCCAATTTCTAGGAAATATGCTGGTGTCATGGCAGTGCAAGAAGCAAACCACAGTGTCCATATCAACTGCTGAAGCTGAGTACATTGATGCATCTGCTTGCTGTGCACATGTTCTTTGGATCTAAAACCAACTGCTGGATTATGGTCTGCATTTTTTACTCACTCCTATTTTCATTGATAATACTGCTGCTATGTTCATTATGAAAAATCATGTTCATCATTCTAAGACTAAGCACATAGAAATTAGACATCATTCCATTAGAGACTGTAGTGAAAAAGGACTGATAGAAATGAAAAGGGTAGAAACTACTGACAATTTGGCTGATTTATTCACCAAACCATTAGACAAAATCAGATTTCATTTTCTATTATAATGCCTAGGAATGATCAATGCTGATGCGGTTTAATTGATGATGTGTGCTTAAGTGAGATGCTTATTGACTATTTGATTGTTATTCACTGTTGTTGAATGCATGATTAAGTGATATGTGCTTAAATGATTATCTTGTTTCTTGAATCCTACTTGTTGAAATGATTGTGTGGAATGTGTTTATTGAGTATATATTGATTGTTCGAATGATTGCATGATTGATTTGCATGTTTTAATTTGAAATAGAGACCTACTTGAATTATTTTCTTTGAAATGATATATTCTGATGCTATTTGGAATGATTCAGATGTGCTTAACTAAACAAGTATTCATCTTGAATGAATATGATTAATTGAATGAATCATAACTGCTGTTATGAAAAGGTTTGTAAGTCAAATGTTCTTGAGAGACAAAGTTGTTTTCAAATTCAAATGCAAAATGAACTCTAAAAGAAAGTGATTTTTGAAACAACTTAAATGTTTTTGACTAAGAAAACTGTTTTTGCTGATCTCATTTGTCACACCCCAACCTAAGGCGAAAATGCCGGGGCGTGATCCGATTGCTCACAGCTCGAAGATACTATCATAAATAAAATGTGACAATATCTAATTAGTTATTTTAATTCAAATGTACACACAATAATCAAATACAACAAAACAATTCAAATAAATAAATACAATCAATTAATTTTAAATTTGTCTTCAACATAACCTATGGTCTTGACTAAATATCCATACTTCAATCTAAGCAACCTGCATATGCGTAGAAAATGGAGTTTGTCAACAACACATGTTGAGTGAGATGATCACCAATTTTGAATCATTAAATAATAGCATATGTACATATATAGTTGATAAATGATAAATGCGCAAACCAACCATGTGATAATAATAAATCAATCTTAACAAACCAAAATCAAGTATATTCGTGTGCCAATAAATCGTTGCCAAGCGAATCGAGCATTGATTACAATGACTAAATTGTCAGTTTACCTTTGCCAAACGAATCGGGGTCCGGTTACTAAGACGGTCGTATGATCATACTAATGAGAACCCTATACAAGGGGATATGCTGGACCTCTCCGAAACGTTATCAAGTAAACAATTAAACATGTAGCAATTAGCATTCAATTGATATTCACACAACAATTATGTTTGCGGTTTTGAGTATATATATATAATAGAAAATATGAGTAAGTACGCATATGTCCCCAAAACGTTAGAAAACAATGTATAAAAAGGGGAATGATCAAACTCACCTGATCGAATAAGCCAAACGAGAATATTTGTGACAAGAACGATAATCACGCTATTCGAGAATTACTGACAAGAACCCTAATTAAATGAAATTATGAGGGAATTATAATGATATAATATATATAACGAGTTTAAGATTTCGATGTGATTTAAGTTACAATTATGATTGGTATGTTACGGATTGAATGATGGATCTCTACGAATTATTGTTACCATTTAATTATAAAAAAATAATTCATTGTTTGTCATAAAATCGGATTTACGAATAATTAGTTTAAATAAATATGATTCAAGATATTTTATAGTGATAAACGTTTAATTATATATTTATCATAAAATTCATATTCTTGTAAATTTTAAACGAAGAGCTAATAGATAACACGTTTAATACGTTTATTACAGTTTTGTTTAAAAAGATTAATATATATATATATATATATATATATATATATATATATATATATATATATATATGAGCAACTTTATAAAGACGTGTTATCAATGACAAACATTAATATTGATCTTAAATCTTAATAAAATAATCGTTGGTTTATTATTAGTAATAAGATACATACACACACGAAAACTTACGAGGCTAACTGACGCGAAACGACGACTCAATGAAGTCGGTTAAAATAATATATTGTTTATTTAATATTTACTATTAATTATAATATATTGTAAATCATTAAAAAAAACAAAACAAATAAAAATATCAAAACCGGCTGGCTGGGACTCAAACCCGCGCCAGTGGCCGGTTCACAGTCTGAACACACACCCCTAGCCACTTGGCTAGGGGGTCTTGTTTGTTATTACCCAAAAACAGATTTGTTATAAACAATATCCATATTATAACCAAGAACCCTATAATCATCAAACGATCAATCCATTAAACGTTTGAATAATTGATGTTAGGGCTTTTGTAAAGCATGCTGAGACGATTCAAACATATGATGTATTACCTAATTCGACGATCAAACATGGCCTAATTGGAGTCAAACAGCGCCGGCGAGATAGGGTGACGAACCGGCTTAACGAGACATCGATATTTCAATTAAACAGGGGGCTTCAAGCGCTAGATATATAGGTGTGTAGATTCGATTACTTAAGTTATGACCGATCCTAAGTTATATAATTGATATTAGGTCAAGATGGTTTGGTTTATAAATCAATTCGTATCGTATGTGAATTTGTTTCTTAATTAATTAGGACGGTTAGGCCGCATATAGTAAGGGAAATCACAGCCAAGGTTCAATTCTGAGTTTGGAACGAAGATTTTGGTTCAAGCAAGGTATACGGGTCACGGGTATATGGATCTGGGTTACGGGTTAACGGGTCAGAGACCAAAGATTAATAAAAGAAATATATAACACTTGCAGTTTAGTCCTTGTGAATTTGAGATGGAAACAACAAAGGATTAAACTTTATATTTGGGTTAAAAATGTACTTTTTCCAAAATTAAAATATATATTACATAAAAATAATAATCAAACATAAATCGTATAAAAATTTCTTGATAAACGTGAAACTTTTTAGTGATAAATTTCCCGAATATAAAACGGGTTGCGTAACGGATACAAATTTGTATGTGAAAAACCCGAGTTGTTACAGTCTCCCATATTTTAGGGAATTTCGTCCCGAAATTAAGGAAAACCACAACATCATCGTTTTGAAACCAATTAAGCTTTTTAAAGAAAATATCATAACATAGAACTTATAATAACCGAAGCAACGCTTCAAATGACAATCCGATAAGGGCACTTATATATAGGATGTACCAGCGGCGTATCCACCATGTCCTTATCATTTCATCATTCGTACCGTTACCCTAGGTTCTAAATCATGACACACAATTTTACGTATTATGATTTCCATGCGAGGACTTGAATAATTATGTTCCGGACCATAATTACTCTTATCGTCGGATGGTCTGCATAATTCATTTCATCATGTGGGTTATAAAACATTTAAAATCATCATTTTGAAAGAAACAAACACGTTGATAACTTTAAATATAAGTTCAAGAGATAAAATATTCGGATTTGATTAATAAAACCATTTGATTTCTATTATATCTTTTGCTTAGGAAAGTTAAAAATTTGGAGATCAAAATGGATTTTTGAAGCAGACAGTTGAATTATGATGATCGAGAATATAAAATTAAACGAAGATTTTAGTGAGTCAAGTTTAGTTAATTGAGAGCTTATGAGATTTAAAGAGAAGTTCATTATAGCTTTTCAAGTTGGTAATTTTGAGATTTAGATTAATTTGGTTAAGATATTATAATAGTTAGTAATTGATAATTTAAATATTAATGATAATGCGAAAATATACGTATTTGAATTAAATTGTTAACAGATTAAACTGGGAAGCGGATATTCCCGAATCACCGAGATAGTCCTATTCCAATTAAACCTTTAAAATTATATAAAATATAAGGTAAGTAATTGAATTAGATTATATTGGAAATTCGTGGGTTTTTCCTTTTTCATAAAATCGTTATAAATATTAGGAAATATATAAGTTGAATTATTGAAAATGGAAATTTGAGTAAATAATAAATTCTAAATTAAAGTGAAGCATATAATAAATTGAGATAAATGTGAGGCTAGAAATGCATGAACCACCATGACTATTCTAACAACTATGACTTTATCAAAACTTTCAAAAATCAAATTAGGGAGTGGAATTATTTATGATGAAGGTTAAATCAAAAAGTCAATTTAAAAATAAAGTTAAATTAATTACTGGAAATTTTTTTTAATTTAAAAATGGAATTTAAATTTTAAGGATACATAATTTAGTTAGGTACAAAATTTACAATAATTGAATTTTAAAATTTATAGAGTGGAAAATAAGTTAAAAAACCATCATGATATTGAGGAAAACAAAAGATAATAAGATATTTATAGTTTAAAATTGAGGATAAGGATTTAAATGTACTTAGAAATTTTATAATTTGAGGATATGGATATAATTAAGAAATTATAATTTAAATAATATTTTAACGGATATGAGTTAGTGTAAGATTTCTTGTTCGGTGTATTTTAATTTTATCGAGGTTGGCGGTCGTTTGGTTAACGGAATACGGTAGCAAACTCTTTATCAATTCTAGTAGTCGAACAACAATCACAAGAAGCAGGTGAACGGCGTTGATTACGATGATTTCCAAGGGAAGACATTCTACGAGGACCAATGATGAAAATGTGTAAGATGACAGGTGAGTTGTAAGAATAGGTTGATATGAAATAGCGGGGACGCGTATGTGGATGTATATGTATTAGTACTAGTGAAGACTCGAGGACGAGTCAAGAATTAAAATAATATACATATGAGTTGGAAGCATTTAAGTAAATAATGTTTTATAAGATTTTTTTTTCCAAAAATAAGATAACCAAGCATATCAAACGAGTTGACCTCCCATGAGCTTTCCATGACAATTTGAATGGCCCAACTAAATAAACAACATAAAGTTTGTGAATTGGCCTCCCATGAGCATTCCATGGCATTTCGTTGGCCCAATTCAAATATCGAGTACCAAACAATTGTGTTGGTCAGCCCATGAGCGTGTACATGGCATTTAACTGACCCAACTAATTAACGAATTATCGAGTCAATGGAGTTGTTCGGACCATGAGCGTTACATGGCATTTAACCGACTCAACTAAATATCAAATCAACGAATCAAATATAAGTAGTTGGTGTATCTCGGGAACCACCTCGGACGATATAAATGGATAGTTGGAGTGCCCATGGATTTCCATGGATTTTGCACCCAACTAAGCATTTAAAATAATTTCAAACAAAAATTTGGATGTATAACCGTTTAGCCGGTTATGTTTACCACGTAACCGTAGCCGATTACGGGTACCACTTGAAGTTATGTGGTTGTACGAGATTTGTCATACTCCCACGCTTCAAGGTGAAAGAGCAAAACACGGGAATTCTTAAGGAATTTCCCACAATAAAAGGTAATCTACTAAACTTAAGAGGATTTAAAACTACTTTGAAAGTTGAGGCATAACCTCGGAATTTGTGTGTGCGTGCAACAATTAAACAAGATAAATACATTTTAAATAACTAATCTAAGCAAGCTGTAAACAATTTATTAAATAGCACATAAGGCAGTTCAGATAAGCACGTATAGGGTTCCTAATATATGTCTAGGACAATTTCTAACGACCTATCTTATAACCTTCGGCTCTGATACCGATCTGTCACACCCCAACCTAAGACGGAAATGCCGGGGCGTGATCCGATTGCTCACAGCTCTAAGATACTATCATAAATAAAATGTGACAATATCTAATTAATTATTTTAATTCAAACATACACACAATAATCAAATACAACAAAACAATTTAAATAAATAAATATAATCAATTAATTTTAAATTTGTCTTCAATATAACATATGGTCTTGACTAAATATCCATACTTCAATCTAAGCAACCTGCATATGCGTAGAAAATGGAGTTTGTCAACAACACATGTTGAGTGAGATGATCACCAATTTTGAATCATTAAATAATAGCATATGTATATATATAGTTGATAAATGATAAATGATAAATGCGCAAACCAACCATGTGATAATAATCGATCAATCTTAACAAACCAAAATCAAGTATATTCGTGTGCCAATAAATCGTTGCCAAGCGAATCGGGCATTGATTACAATGACTAAATTGTCAGTTTACCTTTGTCAAACGAATCGGGCTCCGGTTACTAAGACGGTCGTATGATCATACTAATGAGAACCCTATACAAGGGGATATGCTGGACCTCTCCGAAACGTTATCAAGTAAACAATTAAACATGTAGCAATTAGCATTCAATTGATATTCACAAAACAATTATGTTTGCGGTTTTGAGTATATATATATAATAGAAAATATGAGTAAGTACGCATATGTCCCCAAAACGTTAGAAAACAATGTATAAAAAGGGGAATGATCAAACTCACCTGATCGAATAAGCCAAACAAGAATATTTGTGACAAGAACGATAATCACGCTCTTCGAGAATTACCGACAAGAACCCTAATTAAATGAAATAATGAGGGAATTATAATGATATAATATATATAACGAGTTTAAGATTTCGATGTGATTTAAGTTACAATTATGATTGGTATGTTACGGATTGAATGATGGATCTCTACGACTTATTGTTATTATTTAATTATCAAAAAAATTATTCATTGTTTGTCATAAAATCGGATTTACGAATAATTAGTTTAAATAAATATGATTTAAGATATATTATAGTGATAAACGTTTAATTATATATTTATCATAAAATTCATATTCTTGTAAATTTTAAACGAAGAGCTAATAGATAACACGTTTAATACGTTTATTACAGTTTTGTTTAAAAAGATTAATACATATATATATATATATATATATATATTAGCAACTTTATAAAGACGTTTTATCAACGACAAACATTAATATTGATCTTAAATCTTAATAAAATAATCGTTGGTTTCTTATTAGTAATAAGATATATATATATATATATATATATATATATATAGACACACACACACATACAAAAACTTACAACGAGGCTAATTGACGCGAAACGACAACTCAATGAAGTCGGTTTAAATAATATATTGTTTATTTAATATTTAATATTAATTATAATATATTATAAATCATTAATAAAAAAACAAAACATATAAAAATATCAAAACCGGCTGGCCAGGATTCGAACCCGCGACAGTGGCCGGTTCACAGGCTGAACACACACCCCTAGCCACTGGGCTAGGGGGTCTTGTTTGTTATTACCCAGAAACAGATTTGTTATAAACAATATCCATATTCTAACAAAGAACCCTAGAATCATCAATCGATCAATCCATTAAACGTTTGAAAAATTGACGTTAGGGCTTTTTTAAAGCATGCTGAGACAATTTCAAACATATGATGTATTACCTAATTCAACGATCAAACAAGTCCTAATTGGAGTCAAACAGCGCCGGCGAGATAGGGTGACGAACCGGCTTAACGAGACATCGATATTTCAATTAAACAGGGGGCTTCAATTGGCGCTGGATATATAGGTGTGCAGACGCGATTAATTAAGTTATGACCGATCCTAAGTTATATAATTGATATTAGGTCAAGATGGTTTGGTTTATAAATCAATTTGTATCGTATGTGATCTTGTTTCTTAATTTATTAGGACGGTTAGGCCGCATATGGTAAGGGAAATCACAGCCAAGGTTCAATTCCGAGTTTGGAACGAAGATTGTGGTTCAAGCAAGGTATACGGGTCACGGGTATATGGATCTGGGTTACGGGTTAACGGGTCAGGGACCAAAGATTAATAAAAGAAATATATAACACTTGCAGTTTAGTCCCTGTGAATTTGAGATGGAAACAACAAAGGATTAAACTTTATATTTGGGTTAAAAATGTACTTTTTCCAAAGTTAAATATATATTACATAAATATAATAATCAAACATAAATCGTATAAAAATTTCTCGACAAACGTGAAACTTTTTAGTGATAAATTTCCCGAATATAAAACAGGTTGAGTAATGGATATAAATTTGTATGTGAAAAACCCGAGTTGTTACATCATTAAAGAGAAATTATAAGAATATTCAGTTACAAGCTTTATAAAAGCTTAAAAAGGTTTTAAAAAGGAGATTGTTTCCAACATTTGGGAAATGATAGAAAACTGTTTAATCAAACTAACACATGGATTGTAGACTTAAAAGACCAAATTTAGTCATTGACATTGTATGGTAGCTTTTCATGGTGAGTAGTTGTATAAGTGATATATACATAATGATCTTGCTAAGTCTAATGTGGTGAAACGTTTGAAGATCAAGGTATGTTTCCTTACACATCTCTCCAAATGATAGGTAGAAAGGTAATTATCCGATCATACACAAGCTTGTTGTTGTCATGGTCACCCAAAACTCTTTTATTTAATATATGAGCAGCTATATATATATATATGTGTGTGTGTGTGTGTGTGTGTGTGTGTATTAGCCTAAGCAGCATATACAAAAGGGGGGGGGGGGGTTACAAATGCTTATAATAAATATTATATTCTCTAAAGAAAATAATAAGACTTAAAGGAGCATCAAGGGAACTACAGGGGTGGGACATACAAGTAAGTCCTAAACACCCTGAATGTAAGGTATTTAAGTCCGAATGGCATGCAAGTCCAACGTTCAACCTTAACGTCTGAATTTTATAAATTCTGCTTTTATAATCAAAACTATTTTGACCATACTTCAGGAGGTTGAAGTCAAATTGGGGTGACTTGGAGAAAGCTGAATAAGCTTTGAGAAGAGATAAGGACCAACCAAAGTCCAAAGGTTAACCATTCACAACTTATGCACTTAATTGAACCTTAATCATATCACTGAACACAATGATAATCATGCTAAGTTTATACCTACTGTCAACCTGTTTTGTGTCATAATAATGTCAACCATGAAGTGTTGTGAAAATGTTTAGACAGTATGATCCGATGATCTCTCTATAAACAGTTTTGGAATGACAAATCAACTGAATTTTAATCTCTTATTCATCTTAAACTTTTGCTTGAGTCAACCCAATGGCTTAAGTGATAAATTTTAATGATTTAAGCAAAGTTTGTGTGTGAAAATGTCTGGTTTACTAGACAAATGATAATGTGTTTCAAAAGTATAATCTGAAATGGTACAAGTGTTTTTGAGCATGTTCTAAGTGTTAGAATTACTCTCAGAAATGCTTCGAGCATGACTCTATGCTTGAAATTGCTTTTTGATCCTCTTCAAGCAAAATGATATGTCTTGAAAGCTTTTCTAAGTAATTCGAGCATAGATTCTAGCACTTTAACATGTATTTGAATTTCGAGCACAATGTTATGGACTGATTGATGATGCTATGTGTTTCGAGCATGTGTGTATTCTAGATACTTAAGTTTGGCTCTACGTGCATAAAGTGTGGCATGATAGATTTTTATAAGTATTTCGAGCACAAGTATACTCTACGAGCATAAATGATAACATGATAATTTGTTTAAGTATGTTCGAGTAGAGGTGATGTTTTGAATATGCTTCGAGTATGATTGATTGACTGAATATTTCTCTAAATACTTCGAGCACAAGAGGAGTTTGTTGAGTTGTTGAAATGTGACTGAGAGTTTTCAAGCAAACTGACTATTTTACTCGAACTTTTGTGTTACGTGTTCGTTTGTGAATGCTCTCGGGTAAGGACTTATAGTCGAGCATACATATTTGAATAGATGAAACTAAGTATGAAATATTGGTTAATGAAAAGTCTCGAGCACATGTATATTCGAGCACAGTTGTGAAATATCTCAAAGAACTTAGGAAAATCCTAAGTTCTTCTCTCAAGTATACTTGATTTCGAGCAAACCTTTAAAGGAACTTTATTATTACTTAATCATTTCTATTATAAAAGCAAGTCGAGCATGATTTGAAATAAGTATTCGAGTACAATGGGAGACAGCTGTTCTTTTGGCTATATGCTCGAGCAAGAGAGGTACACTTATTTCAAATTAAATGACATCTGGCGTGCACTAGACGACAAATCTAGGTTGTACTGTCCAAATGTTAGGTATAGAAGAGGGACTTAGAAAATTTTCCAAACATTTCTTTTTCCTCTCATAACCTAAACTCAAAATCCCTTTGCTCGTGCCTCCCCTGCTCCTTTTAAATACTCGATTGTGCTTGATACGTGCTCGATTATAGCCATTTACTCTGTTTCGACATTGGTATCGATTATCGATTATCGTATCTCCGAGTTTCGAAATTAGGGTTTCTACTGTTCTTTTACTAACTGTTTTCCTTGATGTGTGCAGGTTCGCAAACTATTACGGAACAGGTTACTGAAGATGACTTTCTTCTCTAACTACTAACTGCTACTATTCTGCTATTATGAGTACTAACTATTTCCTTTGTTTTGCAGAACTGATGGCAATGAGATTTGAACCAAAGCACAATGTGTGCGCCCGTTTGGAAGTAGATGATGAAAAAAGGGAGTTGGAGTTAATAATCAACTTCCTCAATAACTCCAATATACGGGTGGCACTAACTGAGAACCCAATCATTTATAGAAATCACATCATAGATTTCTGGGGTTCTGCTGAATATATGGATGATGTGAATGGGAAGAGAATTGAGGTATCTGTCCTAGGTCAAGATATTGAAATAACAGAAGCATCCATCAGGGAAGCACTGCAGCTAAACGACAATCATGAAGTGCAGCTTATGTATTCGACCCAAAGACTTTTGAGAATATTCCAAGAGATGTTTGGTTACCAGGGAGTTGTACATGAAGGTCAATTTCAGAAGGGGAGTTTTCTTTTGACATACAGATTTTTGATCCACCATGTCATTCAATCTCTATCACCAAGAAGAGGAACATGGACTCTTTTGAGTAAGGAACTAGCTACAATTACTGTTGCTATATTGTTTCACCAACCATTCAACTTTTCAAGATTCATCTTCAATGGTTTGGTTAGTAATGCTGAGAAGGAGGAACATCAAAGATTCCTGATGTCTCCAAGGTTCATACAGATTCTAATTAACCGATCTTTGCAAGGTCTGAACTTAGCTGGAGAAACCTTAAGATTGCAAGATCCAAATATTTATAAAAGAATAAAGGGAGCAAGGAGTCAGTTCGAGGAAAATGCAGAATGGGACATTCTTCCATGGATGTTAAATGAAAACATTGAGATTATGGAAGTGCCTCCCTCACCTGGACAGAGTGATGATGAAGATGAGGTAGGTCCCAGTAGAGACCAGTTGGTCCCGCAAGACTCACCTTGAACAGGGACGTCTGCGCAAAGGCCATCTGCTCCCGCAGGACCCACCATGCTCATAGAATCTTACGCGCAGTACGCAAGCTGTACACGCAGGGAAAGCCTCCCAATGGTGAAGTACCCCGCCTGTTCCCGCAGTTGCGGATACAAGCCATCAGGGAAGGCTACCCGCAGACAGCAGGGCTACACGCACAAGGCAATAGTTACTTCAGTAGTCACATGAAGGAATGAGCAAGGCGGGAACAATCCCGCCAAAATGAGCCAGTCCGTATGATTCTGAAAGATCTTTTGTACTATACCTACCAAGGTATGGATAGGACAGACAATCTGACCAGAACAACCCATGAACCAATCACAGGGTGACAGCTCACCGACAACAGTACGAGGAGGAGCACCCTCTAGTACTGTTTGTCACTATTAGCCGCTGCCTACTCACCAACTCTTACTGAGGGGCGTGCGTAGCCTACAGTTGGTAGAATAGTGTTACTGTTGGCCGTAACCTATTCACCAACCAGCATGGCCTGCGTATAATCCACAGTAGGTGGGACGTGCATAATCTACAGTTGGTGGAATAGTGCAGCCGACTTTGTTACTGTTGGCCGTAACCTATCCACCAACCAGTATGGCCTATGCATAATCCACTGTTGGTAGAACAGGAATACTATTCAGCCGGCTGTACCTTCTAGGAAACCTACCTTCGGCTATAAATACTCCAACATCTTGGAATGGTAACGGCATCTGATATCTCAATCTTATCTAGCAATCTCTTAATATACTCTTATATTCAGAGCAACCTAGTCTGATTCTCACGCCGGAGGGTGGTCACAAGGAGGAACCCCCCCCTTCTCAGTGACGAGCTTACGGTGTTTGTTTTGCAGGTCTCCTGAAGAACAGCCTTCTCAGCTAGATCTCATCCGTGGGAAACATTACTTAACCCCCAGATTATCTATAATCTGTCCAGGGTTCACTTAGTGTTTCTTCAATTTGTAACCAGATGAGTATAATGGATGAAGACACAATGATTATGTTAAAAGAGAATTTTTAACATCTCTAACTCTTCAATTGGAATTTATTTAGAGTGCGCAGACTAGAGAAAGAGAACGTGTTTGTAGTGAAAAATTTAATTAGCGGGTTGTAACCAAATGAGTTTGAGTTTGATGGAAGAAGACACAATGCTCATGTTAAAAAGAACTTTTGACATCTCCAATGCCTCAATTGGAGTTTATTTAGAAGAAACGAACATGGAGAAAGAGAATGTGTTTGCAGTGAATAATCTAACTGGCGTTAAAAAGAATTTCAATTAACATCTCTAACTTTATTTTTTAACCAAATGAGTATGATGGAGGAAGACACAATGATCATGTTAAAGAGAACTTTTAACATCTCCAACTCTTCAATTGGAGTTTATTTTTAAAACGTTTTTATTTTGCTTTTATTCAGCACTTCTTCTGTGAAAAATGGAGTTTATTTTCAAAACTTTTATAATATATAACCATTTTAAAAAAAGAAACGTCGCGCATAGGTCTATACGTGGCGCATTAAATCCACAACTTCAAACTATGAGTGAAACACCCAAATTATATTCTCAAGGTCTATACGTCACATATTGGATTATGCGCGACGTACTGCATTCACAAACTCCTATGTTAGTCATAGAACATTAGGCATCCAGATTTGTGAATTCCATATGCCGCATATAGTCGTGTATGCAACATATACAGGGTGCCTGGATACGAGGATGATGTTTGAATAATCGAACCCTTATCATATACTAATTCATTAATTGCAGTAAACAACTTAATGAATAATGATGTACAGGTATTGTCTCGTTAAAGAAAAAAGTGTACATGATTAGTGCGTAATGTTATATACTTATATAAGTAAAGACTTTCAGAAATGGCCTAACATTTTTTTTTGTTTAGTTTCAATAATCTTTTGTATATAAATGATATGCATTTTTAACTCATTTAATTATTCTTTATGATAATTTAATTATCATTTAGTTCTACTGTTTAGTAACCCATGTTTCTTAACGTATAAACAGAGCCGGCTCAACGGATGTGAAGGCTTAAATCAAAATAAGAGTTAACTCGTTTAATTATTCTTTATGATAATTTAATTACTTATCATTTAGTTCTACTGTTTAGTAACACATGTTTCTTAACGTATAAACAGGGCCGACTCGACGAATGTAGAGGCTTAAATCGAAATAAGAAGATTTTAGGGCCCTTTATGACAATTGTTAAGAAAAAAAAATTACATACAACAAGTTTTGAACTCATGACCTATATTTTAGTAACAACCAAGCCTACCATCACATTATCACACTATATTTTCAATTTAATTTACCCATTTTAAATATATCTATATTTAATGTTTTTTTTTGTACTTGGCGGCCTTATTAAGGGTTGGTATAAAGCTCTAACTTGTTTTCGTCGCACACGGGCCGGCCCTGCGTATAAAAAAACCTACACATGTAGAAAACAATTAACAATCAAACTTCATATATTATCAGTTGTACGCACATACGATAAAATGTGTCCCTAGAGGTCAACGGTAAATGAATAAAGTGTGTCTAAAACCCAAGACAACAAGTGGAAGCGTCAAATGTTTTCACAGAACAATAAATAATAACATGTTTATATAGAGAGAAGTCAAGTTCGTGTTATTATGACTATTATCTGATGATTACCGGCCACGCAATAACATAATACAAGCTTGTGATAAAACGATGCGATGTGAGAAGTCACTCTGCGTCGCCGCATTAAACCAAAGAAAAATGACTTCAAGATTATATATCTATCTATTTATCTATAATAATATTAATTATTGAGGGGTACGTAATGTTTCTGTACATTCATTGCCTCTCTCTCAATCAAAGTCATCGAGTTTAATTAGACTTAATCGTTATAAAACTAACAATATCTCACAGATCATCACTATACCTTCAAAAACATGAAATTGCGGATCAACACTGCAACACACTTCTGCTTGGAACAGTACATAATTTATAGTTTTTTTTTGTATGAAACTATAAATCAAACTCTCGTATTTAATTAATGCAAATACTTCAAAAACGGTATATTAAAATACCATTTAACTTATATTTTAGAATATAAATAGATATTCTAGATTTGTCATGTTATTATAATAAATCTAAAAAAAGTTGATAACTAATAAAACAAGTCAATGTACACTATGTTATGATATGAATCAAACGTGATTTCATCCACCAAAAATGAGGGTACATATAGAGAAGGATTATAACTAACTTCTAGCTATCTAGGGAAATATAATCAATTCAATAATTACAATAATGAGAATATTATTTACAAATATAGTCGGTTTACTAAGACACCCCCTCAGCCTTAGCGGCAGCGCCACGAACGCAAAGACTGGATTTGAATCTTGAAAATAGCAGACGAGGCAAGCCTTTTGTGAAGATATCGGCGTATTGAAAGTCGGCTGGGATGTGTAGCACTCGAATGTCCTTGACACGAACTTTATCACGAACAAAATGTATGTCAATTTCCACGTGTTTTGTTCGTTGGTGTTGAACTGGGTTCTCAAATAGGTACACGGCAGATAGGTTATCACAATATACAATGGTGGCTTGGCGAGTTGGGACAGATAATTCAAGAAGCAAGTTTCGTAACCAACTCGTTTCGGCAACCATGTTTGCAACTCCGCGGTATTTGGCCTCGGCACTTGATCAGGAGATGGTTGTTTGTCTTTTTGATGACAAAGATACGAGGTTTGAACCCAAGAAAATACAATAACCTGATGTTGAGTGCCTAGAGTCAGGGCATCCTCCCCAATCCACGTCCGAATAAGCGGTTAGGGAGGTGGGCTTAGAAGGGGAAATATGCAAGCCATGGGAAGTGGTGCCACGTATTTATCGAAGTAATCGTTTAAGGAAGTGAAAATGAGGTTCCCAAGGCGAGTGCATGAAAATGCAAATTTGTTGCACGGCATAGGATATATCAGGTCGGGTAAAGGTTAAATATTGCAATGCACCAGCAAGGCTACGATATAGGGTAGGGTCCGAGAACGGGGGCCGGACGTGGCGCTCAGTTTAGATGTCGTCTCAACAGGTGTGGCCGCCGGCTTACAAGTTGTCATGTTGGCGCGGGCCAATATATCCTCCGCATATGATTGTTGAGAGAGAAACAGCCCGCCATTTTTATGAGTGACCGAGGTGCCTAAAAAATGATGAAGTCGTCCCAAGTCAGACATGGCAAACTCACGAGATAGGGCTGTGATGATATTATTTAACAAAACTTGACTTGATGCGGTAAGTATAATAACGTACAATAAAAGATAAGCGAGCTGGTCACCTTTTTTATAATAAACAGTGAGGAGTCTGTTATGGCGCTTGTAAAGCCACTTTAGAAGGTAAGTAGCAAACCGTTGAAACCATGCTCGGGGTGCTTGTTTTAGCCCATATAAAGATTTCTTTAGTTTGCACACATGATTTGGACGTTCCGGATCCTTGAACCCGGGCAGTTGAAACATTGCACCGTTTCATTAAGATCACCGTGTAGAAAAGCATTTTTAACATCCAGTTGATGTATCGGCCATGAGCGGGAGGTTGCCAAACTAAGAACGGTACGAATGGTAGTCGGTTTTACAACCGGACTAAATGTCTCGTCACAATCAATGCCAACTTGTTGAGATTTTTCATTTACCACTAGTCGAGATTTGTATCGTTGTAATTAGCCCGATGCATTAAACTTGTGGCGAAATAGCCACATGCAGCGAATAACGTTTGCATCTGGTGGTCGCGGGATTAAATCCCACGCGTTATTGTTCAATAAAGCGCTATATTCGTCTTTCATGGCAGCGGTCCAATTTGGATCGGTGAGGGCGGTTTTATGTGAGGTGGGGAGTGGAGAAATGGCACTGGTGTGTAAGTTGAGAGAGACTTTGGGTTTTGAGATACCGGCTCGTAAACGCGTAGTCATAGGGTGTGTGGGTTAAGTTTGCATTGGTATAGGTGGTGGGGAAGGAGGGTGATTAGCATGTGTGGGAGAATGGATTGATGCAGGTGTGTGTGGAGGGGATTGTGGGTGTGAATTTGAGTGAGTGGAAACATGTGGTGGGGGAATATGAGGATGCGGAGATGGTACTTGAACTGTGGGTTGTGGAGTTGGGTTGACCGGTTGTGTAGGCTGATGGGTAGGTGCGGCCTGCTGGAAAACTATAGGAGATTGGTCATCTGATTTTAAGAATGAATAATCTCGTGGGCCGGTTAGAGGGATGGATTTAAACGGAAATGTGGAGTCGTCAAACACAACATGACGGGAGAGAATAACCTTTCCCTTGGATAGCTCAAGGCATTGATAGCCACGAAAGTTTTTCAGGTACCCAAGAAACACGCAAAGAGATGAAAGTTGTGCGAGTTTGTTTGGGTGGGTGGCAGAGGTGTTCGGGTAGCATGCACAACCGAATACTCGAAGATGGTCATATGTAGGATGACGGTGGTAAAGGGCGGCCATGGGGGAATTATTATTTAGTAGTTGAGTAGGTAAAATATTGTGGAGGTACGTAGCAACGTGAATAGCCTCAACCCAATAGGATGGGGGTAAGTGGGCATGGGTAAGAAGGGTAAGCATGATTTCATTTATGCGACGAATCATACGTTCAGATTTCCCATTTTGTTGGGAGGTTTGGGGGCAAGAGAAATGAAATTGAAGACCTTTTGAGGAGGCAAAGGTTTTAAAATTGTGATTATCAAATTCACCCTCTAAGCCGCATTGAAACGATTTGATGTTGACTTGAAATTGGGTGAGGATATATTTATGAAACTTTACAAATTTGTCAAAAGTTTCCAATTAAAATTTAACGAGAATATCCAAGCATATTGAGTTTTATCATCAACCAAAACCATATAATATTTATAACCCGAGTTTCTTGGTATGGGTAAGGTCCACAAGTCACAATGAATAATTTCAAACGGTGACAACGTTTGTGACGATGAAGTAGAAAAGGGTAAACGTTTACTCTTAGAAAGTTGACAAGAATGACAAATAAGTTCTTTGCTACGTTTATTACATGAAATAAAATTATTCAAAATAAGCAAATTAAAGATAGATAATCCCGGGTGACCGAGACGGTTGTGCCAAAATTCTTGATCATGGGAGAAATGGAATGCTGAAGCAGTTGTGTTGATGACCGGGTAGAGTTGACTGTCACTATCATCTCTCGTGAGGATCTTCCTATCTGTGAAGTCCTTCACAGAAAATCCAAAAGGGTCAAATTCAATAGAGGTCCAATTGTCAATATTAAACTGACGGACTGATATAAGGTTTTTAATAATTTGAGGGGTAAAGAGAACGTTTTTAGGGTGTAAAGGTTTTATGGAAGTAGGTAAGGTGCTATTGCTCGATCCAAGAATCGGAATTCGCTGACCATTTCCAACAAGTATAGAACTAATTGAACTAGATAACAATGAGGAATTTAATTTACCTTGGTCATCGGTGATGTGAGAAGTGACGCCAGTGTCCATGTGCCATTGCCCATGATGGTTGTCCCTGTGCATTGCAGCAAATGCATTACTCAAGTCTGTGGGGTCCTAGGCATTATATTCAGTTAAATGAGCCTGGGCAAAGGAGTTTGAGGTGTTGTGTGTAGGCTACTTTGGAGGGGCGGGCCCATTAGGAGTTGGGTTGTAATTCGGAATAGGCCAAGGTGGAGCAGCCCAACCGGTTTGGCTGGGGTAAGGGCTCGGTGGAGGTGGCGGGTGGTTCCAATAGTTGGGCCAGGAGGGCTGTGGGGTAGGATATGGTTGCCATTGGGTGTGGGTAGTTTGGTTTGGGCCTGAATATTGCCTTGGGTTGCCCCAAGGTAGGTTACGGTTTGAATTAGAAGTGAATGGGCCCATTCGGTTGTTAGAGCCTTGTCTTCTATTGTTACCACGCGGGCCTCCCCGAGAAGTATCTGATCGTTGATGAGGAGGGCACCGACTAGGGTTCTGGTCTTACACGGCAGCCGCAACAAGAGGAACTGCCGGTTCTCGTGCGGCTTGTCGGTCACGATCCGATTGAAGCATGTTACATGCGTCCACCCATGATGGGAGAGAACTGTTAATAAGGGCAGCAGTGACATCATATTCATTCGGTAGGCCACGAGTGAGTTGAAGAACCAATCTTTGTTCATTCATTGGCGAGTCCAAGTCAGCAAGTTGTGTCCCAATTTCTTTGAGGCGCTGGCAATATGCCTCAAGGGACGGCATGTCGCGAAGCTTTAAATTCACAAGCTGAGTTTCTAATGCAGCAACTCACAGACCTTTGTTATTTTGAAAAATATTCTTGAGTCGGTTCCACGCTTCGAGAGCCGTGGATTCAGTCTCAAGAACACGATCGAGTATGTCGTGAGAGAGCGTCCCGTAGATCCACTGCAAAACAATGGAATCTATCTTTTGCCACGAGGGAAAATCCGGATCGTCTTTAGCAGGTGGTGGGGTGCCATCGATATGAGCGGAGACCTCATATCCCCTAGCATGGAGTTTAAACAATTTAACCCAAGAGGAGTATGAAACACTTTTGCCATCAAGTTCCCGTACCTTGTTCTAGATATTAGTCACCATGTAAATGGGGTGGAGGGTAGGGGTTTTGGCAGGGGTTTCTGCCTCGGATTGGGTTTTAGTAGTCATGGAGACGTGGAGAGTGAAGGAAGACCGAAGTCTGCAAATGAAAGAGGAGGATGACCGAAGTCGGCTGGTAGGGTTTCTAAGATCTTTGTGTTAGGCTATTGATACCATGCAATGATATGAATCAAACATGACTTCATTCCACCAAAAATGAGGGTACATATACAGAAGGATTATAACTAACTTCTAGCTATATAGGGAAATATTAATCAATACATTATAACAATAATAAGAATATTATTTACAAATATAGTCGGTTGACTAAGACATTGTCATGATATTAAATAAAGACCTTTTGTGGTTCTAAAAACACAACTGTAGAAACATGAAATGAATCTGACCTGATCCATGACGATGTTTCCACGGATTTCGAGATGAACGAGCTGCGCCTTGATCTTCTTCTCCGGTAGCTTAAGATCTGCAATGGTTTTTGGGGGTGTGGAGGTGACTGCTAAGAAATCTCAAGGATCTCTTGTTTACAGACACAAAAATGGTTATGGTGGTGGCTCTTACTGAGAATGACCAACCCTTAATAAGGAGGTGGAGACTTCCTTATATAGGGAGCCTCATGGCCACCATCATGGTACCCTAATGGGCCTAGCCCAGTTAGGGTTACCTCCACAAAACCCCCTCAGCCCAATAATATTGTATTAGTCCATATAATAAAATAAGCCAGATATAATAAATTAAGGTCGTAAGCCGGGTTCAGTACCATACCCCTACAAGCCCCCCAAGTCCAGTGTTGCTCCTAGGCGTGCAAGCGTTTAGGTGGAGCGCTGGACTTCATAAGGTGTGTTAGGGTATGAGGCGGATTTTTTTTCCTTTTCTTCGGTCTTGTCTTTATTGTCTCTGAGTTTTGAGTGGTTTTCTCCATGATGGTGACATGTTGTGATCCTTATGATAATAATGGTGCACTGGCATGAATAAGATATAGCACGCATCATAACAATAGTGGCGCGGGGCCTGATAGAAGATAGAGTGCGCATCTTGATAATAATGTAATGCAACTTGCGCGCGAGGCAGCTTACGAGCTATAAAAATAATGAAGCTTGCGCGCGAGGCGACTTACGAGCAATAAAAATAATGAAGCTTGCGCGCGAGGCGACTTACGAGCTATAAAATAATAAAGCATGTGCGAGTTGCGGCTTATGAGCTATAATATGATGATAATGACTGGCCCGCAAGGGCCTCTTTTACGCAGGATGACTATCCCAACCTGTTTTCAAAATAATAATGGAGGCACAAACGGCCAGATAATAATAATGTCATAGGTGCTTGTGCTACTCGTAGCCGAACCTGCAAAAACATATCAACTAAAAGTGGATGTATTACAAGGTTCCCATCCTCGGGCAAATTATGAGGTGTGCCCAACCTACGTTGGCGCGTGGCCGTTTGGGATATTATTAGGCTCCCGCCCTAAGATTCGGATGTCTTCCATCGCGATAATGTAGTGGTGGTATACCACGATAGTCCCCTAGTTCATTGAACTTGTAATATAAACTAGTTAATAAAGTTTTAATCGCAAACGTGTATCGATAGTGTAGAAACATGAAATGAATCTGACCTGATCCATGACGATGTTTCCACGGATTTCGAGATGAACGAGCTGCGCCTTGATCTTCTTCTCCGGTAGCTTAAGATCTGCAATGGTTTTTGGGGGTGTGGAGGTGACTGCTAAGAAATCTCAAGAATCTCTTGTTTACAGACACAAAAATGGTTATGGTGGTGGCTCTTACTGAGAATGACCAACCCTTAATAAGGAGGTGGAGACCTCCTTATATAGGGAGCCTCATGGCCACCATCATGGTACCCTAATGGGCCTAGCCCAGTTAGGGTTACCTCCACAAAACCCCCTCAGCCCAATAATATTGTATTAGTCCATATAATAAAATAAGCCAGATATAATAAATTAAGGTCGTAAGCCGGGTTTAGTACCGTACCCCTACAGATAGTCCCCCAGTTCATTGCTGCTAAATAAGGTTGTCTTTATCCTGATTTGGATTAGACTATTGTCTCATTTGTTGTGTCGCTTACGCATAGGTTTTGGCTTTGTGTCATGCGCAGATGTTTCATGCGCTTGCGCATAGGTTTTGTGTCATGCGCAGATGTTTCATGCGCTTGCGCATAGGCTTTGTGTCATGCACCACGCGCAGATGTTTCATGCGCTTGCGCATAGGCTGTGTCATGCGCCACGCGCAGATGTTGCATGCGCTTGCGCGTAGACTTTGTGTCATGCGCCACGAGCAGATGTTGCATGCGCGTGCGCATAGGCTTTTTGTCATGCGCCACGCGCAGATGTTGCATGCGCTGATGTGATATGCGTGAGCATGTGATGCGTAAGCATATGTAATATGCGTGAGCATATGTGATGCGTGAGCATATGTGATGCTTGAGCATATGTGATATGCGTGAGCATATGTGATGCGTGAGCATATGTGATATGCGCCACGCGCATAGGTTTTGGCTTTGTGTCTTCATGACATCCTGATTTCAAGCCTCGTCTATATCTTGTGGGTTGACCCGCCCCGCTCGATGTTAAGGCGGGTGCATACCCTTTCAAGCCCCCTAAGTCTAACGTGTCTTGTCTTGCGCGAGCGAGGTAAGAGATTAGACTTAATAGTTTGCCTCTGCACGTTCCTGCCACCATTTTGAACATTTGGGATGGTTGAATGGAGTTCGTAATTGCCAGAGTTAGCGTTGAACTTCAAGAAGGTCGCATGCGTTCCGTGACGGCGGAGTTTTACCCACCGGATCAAGTTGGTGGAATGTGATACGCGACTGCGCGCAAGCATCATGGCGGTGCGCATGTAGAGTGGCGGAATGGTTGATCCGCGGTGGCGCGCATGCGACGTGGCTTGTGTTATAAGAGGTTAAATTATGACGGCGTGTTGAGCGGAGCGGAGCCGCGTTCGGTCTTGTATTCGGCGCGAAGCCGTATGGGTTTATGAGGATTCGCAACCTTTAAGTTTGGCGCGCGGCCGATGGCCGTATGGGTTTATGAGGATTCCCAACCTTTAAGTTTGGCGCATGGCCTTATGGGTTTATGAGGATTCCCAACCTTTAAGTTTGGCGCGTGGCCTTATGGGTTTGAGGATTCCCAACCTTATAAGTTTGGCGCGTAGCCGTATGGGTTTATGAGGATTCGCAACCTTTAAGTTTGGCGCGCGGCCGATGGCCGTATGGGTTTATGAGGATTCCCAACCTTTAAGTTTGGCGCATGGCCTTATGGGTTTATGAGGATTCCCAACCTTTAAGTTTGGCGCGTGGCCTTATGGGTTTGAAGATTCCCAACCTTATAAGTTTAGCGCGTAGCCGTATGGGTTTATGAGGATTCCCAACCTTTAAATTTGGCGCGTGGCCTTATGGGTTTATGAGGATTCCTAACCTTTAAGTTTGGCGCTTAGCCGTATGGGTTTATGAGGATTCCCAACCTTTAAATTTGGCGCGTGGCCTTATGGGTTTATGAGGATTCTCAACCTTTAAGTTTGGCGCGTGGCCTTATGGGTTTATGAGGATTCCCAACCTTTAAGTTTGGCGCGTGGCCTTATGGGTTTGAGGATTCCTATCCTTAAAGTTTGGCGCGTGGCCTTATGGGTTTATGAGGATTCCCAACCTTTAAGTTTGGCGCGTGGCCTTATGGTTTATGAGGATTCCCAACCTTTAAGTTTGGCGCGTGGCCTTATGGGTTTGAGGATTCCCATCCTTAAAGTTTGGCGCGTGGCCTTATTGGTTTATGAGGATTCCCAACCTTTAAGTTTGGCGCGTGGCCTTATGGGTTTGAGGATTCCTATCCTTAAAGTTTGGCGCGTGGCCTTATGGGTTTATGAGGATTCCCAACATTTAAGTTTGGCGCGTGGCCTTATGGGTTTATGAGGATTCCCAACCTTTAAATATTATTGAAATATGGCGGCGGAGTGGTGACTCGTGGGCGCACATGCATGGTGGCGAAGTTTTGATCTTCGGCACTGCGCATGCATGGAAGCGGAGACTTGATCTCCAGTGACGCGCATGCATGGTAGCAGAATCTTGATCCTCCGCAGTGCCCTTGTATGGCGGCGGAGTGGTGACTCGCGGGCGCGCATGCATGGCGGTGAAGTCTTCTGCGCAAAACCAAAGGCATGGAGTCATCTTCCGACCCGCGTGTTGGGTTTTTGCGGGAGCGCATGCATGGCGGCGAAGTGATGACTCGCGGGTGCGCATGCACGGCGTCAGGAGTCTTATCTGCGATGGCGCACGTGCGGCCATCACATTTTTCCGCGATGGCGATGGCGCAGTATATGATGTAATTTAAAACCTAAAATCCAGATCTATAACCTAGATCTAGATCTGTAAACCAGATCCGAAGTGGAGAGGATTTAAAACCATCACAGATCCGGAGGCTCGACCGTCCGGATCAGGTAGTTTCTTTTTGGATCTACAAATCTTTTTCAGCTTCATTTTTACACAGATCTGGAAGCATCTTTTAGATCTATGGATCTTTTTGAGCTTTAATGGAACAAATCTTGAAACATCTTTCTGTAAACTTCCAAATCTGGATTTTTCTTGGGAGAGGAGAAAATCACAGATCTAGAATAATGGATGAACAGATCTGAGCACCGAGACGAAGATCGAAGGATAGCTTGTTGCCGTCCCACGGATGGCGCCAATGTAGAAACATGAAATGAATCTGACCTGATCCATGACGATGTTTCCACGGATTTCGAGATGAACGAGCTGCGCCTTGATCTTCTTCTCCGGTAGCTTAAGATCTGCAATGGTTTTTGGGGGTGTGGAGGTGACTTCTAAGAAATCTCAAGGATCTCTTGTTTACAGACACAAAAATGGTTATGGTGGTGGCTCTTACTGAGAATGACCAACCCTTAATAAGGAGGTGGAGACCTCCTTATATAGGGAGCCTCATGGCCACCATCATGGTACCCTAATGGGCATAGCCCAGTTAGGGTTACCTCCACAAAACCCCCTCAGCCCAATAATATTGTATTAGTCCATATAATAAAATAAGCCAGATATAATAAATTAAGGTCGTAAGCCGGGTTTAGTACCATACCCCTACAACAACATAAATAAATTAAAAACTAGAAAAAAAAAACAATTTTATACTATAAATGACAAGGATGAATTAATGATTTTGGGCATTTTATGCCATCATCGAAATCCGACCAAGATTCAAATAGATGTCACCTGGTTACTCTTATAAAAGCAGTCTTTATGTCATTAGAGGTACATAAAAACCTTCCAATATTAATCCCAACCTGTTTTTTTCCTCCCATGGTCATGGAAACAAAATATTCTTTGAACCCTCAAAGAAAACCTGATCAAGATTTGAAAGAATGGGGTGTCAAAGCCCGCATGATTAGCCGCGAAAACACCATGTCAAGACGATTCTCAGCTTCTCATATTACGAGTTTTAGAGACGTTGACGTGTCCAAGTCTCTCCGCTCCAACTTCACCGTTTCCAGCACTGCATCTTCGCCGGGTTACACCCTCAAAGGTAAATTGCACAATTAAACGATTTTAGAATCCGTGTAACTAACTATTCATGAATTTGTTCTATGTAGATGAAATCGATCCTTCTACCTACTCGTTCACAAATGCGCTCAAAGGTGAGTTTACAGATCATAATATCTATATATGTATGTGTGATAATTAATATATTTTAAAAACCTACCTACGTACAGCATTGCAATTGAGATCAATAAACACCTGGGACTACATGTCACCTGCAGCAGATGGATTCGCGTTGAATTCCAAGTGGAACGAGGCGGAAAGGTACATTTGCAACCCGCTCTCGGGTGAAGTTCCAATGGAGTGTTTATCGTCCAAAACACTTATGAATGGTCGATCTTTCCGGAACATAACCAACAGAATGACAATGTCCGCACCTTTAATCCATCATTCTTCAAGGATCCAACCTCAAAAGCTTGCTAATATTCATCCAATTGATCAAGGCTGGTTTCTAAGACATGCTTCGAATTCTTTTTGCTACCATCTATTACTCTTTTTTGTTTATGTTGCTCTATTAAAGTTGTGGATGGGTTATACAGATGAACATGAGGCCAAGGAAAATAAAATTGATGCGAGGTTGATGATGATGACGATGAAACGAGATGTGGGAATTCAAAGTACGGTAGACGAGAAGAGCCTGAGCCTGAGCCCGAGCCCGACTTCTACGCCTTCGATACAAGAGAGGTCGATTAAGTTCGATATGAAGCTAGATTCTTCCACATCAAGATCGAACTCAGAATTGGAGACAAAATGGAAACCCGAGTTCAAGGTAAATTACTAATTACTAAAAGTAATTATAAGATTTTTATATTTATATGCAAAATTGTAATATATGAACTTAAAGTTTCTAGCGGAAGATGTCGTTTGAATTCAAATATTTGAAAGTTAGGGATTTTATTTATGAAAATTATTGCTGATTTTGACATATTGCAACGTGTGGTATTCTAAATTTATGCTATATGAATTTAATGTTGGATATATGAATGTATCAGATATTGTTAATTGATTAACGTTTCATATATTATAGCAAGTTTGAATTTATATTTGTTATATGTTGAATTTTTAATTATCAATAGCTAGGTATTGCCCATTTGTAAATTATAGACCAAAAATAAAATATAAAATTATTATGTGTTTTTGAACGGCAAAAGTATATTATTGCAAAGAAAACAAATTAAAAATTTTGTGGGGCCCATTATTTAGAAAGCTAGAGGGTAAACCCAAAAGAATCATGCATTGTAAGTTTCTGAATCTGTGGTACATTCAACAGCAGGAAAAGTTTTGGTGTTACTATAATGATTTCTTACAATAACATTTAAAATAAATAAAATATTTTACTCTAAAAATTGTTTTTACGTATAAGATCAGCTTTTTGAAAAGTAGACCTACTTTGGGGAAGAACAATACATGAAACAAAAGGGTTCAATCAACTATTCAGAAGATATTTAAACATCATGACATCTTTTCTCCCTCTTTTCACTTTCACTTATCATTGCTTTTTAGGGCTTACATATTTTTACAGCTTTCTCTTCAATCATCTAGTACTTTTAGGGATGCGAAGGAGCTAATCCCCTCATG
Source organism: Bidens hawaiensis (assembly GCF_021521415.1). Taxonomy (NCBI): domain Eukaryota; kingdom Viridiplantae; phylum Streptophyta; class Magnoliopsida; order Asterales; family Asteraceae; genus Bidens; species Bidens hawaiensis. The sequence goes on from NW_027498104.1 coordinate 99,626, forward strand.
AGCTACTTGAGACCGGATCATGAAAAGGTCGATCGAGCTAAGCTTAAATGAGCCTTATCTCAAGTTCGAGCTTAAAAGTAAGCTCATTTAGTAAACGAGCCTGAGCTTCACTTATCGAGCCCGAGCCAACTACTGAGTCTAAATGAGTCTGTCTGTTGCACATAAATTTAAGATCGAGATACAAATTCTTAGAATCCAATTGAAATCATTATAATTTTTTTTTACTTTAAACAATTCTTGTTATATATTATGTGTACATATTTATTATTTTTTTTATAACAGTTAATATGTTATAAATGAAAAGCATGTGAATATATTGAGTTGTAGCTTTCATGTACAGGAAGAAGATGCGGGGGGAGAAGAAGAAACAAAAGAAGATGATGAAGATAAAATGAAGAGATATGGTTGCATGTGCAAGCAAAAGAGTGGGTGTTTGTCCTTGAAGAGTTTCTGGCCAAGAAAAAAATAATTAACTTAACTTTAAGTATTAATTAGTGTTTAAAAGAAATAATAAATGTATGATGAGAAAAAAAAATGGTCTGGATGTGAGGTTATCAATTTCCATAGCCTTGTGATCTGTAATAAATTTTGTTTTAGAGTATTTTGAGAAAATGTTATTTTGTTTTCATTAATTTATATTGTATTTTGTTCATGTGTAAATATCACTTACTAATAATCCTTTGTATTCATCACTAGTTTTTATCCCTCGTATCATTACGAATGTTGTATCACATTATTCGTTTCCAATATTTATACATGTTTTTGGATTTTAATTTTATTTATTGTAATGGAGTAAATAATATACTTAATGTTTAATGATAAAAAGAGTTTCATAAATAAATAAGATGTTATAACTCGGTGTAAAAGCTATCAGGGTTTGATGAAACCCATGACCCGCTTATTTTTTTACTATAAATGAGTTTCTTAATTATAAATAATATTTTTTAAATCGAATATTAATTTTTAGTAATCCTATTTTATTGGATTTTCATATCAAATATTTGGTAAGATTAAATTTTAATATAATGAGATGTTATAATCCGTTTAAGGGCTATCTGGATTTGGTGAGACCCATATCTGTGAATTCGGGTCAAATGCATGAGAAGCCTCTATTTGCAAATAAAACAATCTTGTGTTTTAAGAGAATGCATAGAACAACCAGATAGTTTTTTAATGTTTCGTTTATATATATATTTAAGATTTAAGATATCCATAAAAGATATTTCCTTTTGTTTTTAAGGTTTCGCTTACAAATCTATAATAATATATATAAACGAAAACCCAAAAATCCTATGTGTCGCGATGTGGTCGCTCCCACCTTTTATGGAAGCCACAAAATTTTTTAATTTTTAAATGGAGACCTCTCATTGATTTAATCCAAATTCATAGGTATGGGTCTTACCAAAACCAGATGGCTCTTAAACGGGTTATAACATCTCATTAAATTAAAAATTAATTTTACAAATTATTTGATATGAAAATCATACAAAATAGGAATATACTAAAATTTAATATCCAATTTAAAAAGAAAAAGATATTATTTATAATTAATAAACAATTTTTATAGTAAAAAACACAAGTGGGTCATGGGTCACCAAATCCAGATAGCTTTTAAACGGGTTATAACATATCATTTATTTATAAAACCCTTTCATCATCAAACCCTAAGTATATTATTAACTTTCTTACAATAAAGAAAATTAAAGTCCAAAAAATAAATATTAAAAAACAAAAAATGTAAAACAACCATTCTCTCAAGCCATCAGATTACTTTATTTGTAAATGAAGACTTCTCACGCATTTGACCTGAATTCACGGGTAAAGGTCTCACCAAACCCAGATAGCTCTTAAACGGGTTATAACATCTCATTATATTAAAAAATAATCTCATCAAATATTTGATATGAAAATCCTATAAAATAGGAATATATTAAAAATTAATATCCTATTTTATTTAAAAAAAATATTATTTATAATTAAGAAACAATTTTATAATAAAGAAAATAAACAGGTAATGGGTATCACCAAACCCAGATAGCTTTTAAACCGGATTATAATATATCATTTATTTGTGAAACCATTTCATCATCAAACCTCAAGTATATTAATTATTAACTTTCTTACAATAAATAAAATTAAAATCTAAATATACATATATAAATATTAAAAACGAATAATGTAAAACAACCCACGTAATACACGGGATAAAATCTAGTTAAGTTATATTTCTTTTCATATCATATAATATCTAGCATTTTTCATACTTACACGGTTTTCTGTATTTTGATCTTTCTTTACAAGTTTATTTAACTTAGTTATATTCAAAATAACATATGTTTTTGTCTCTGTTATTGATGCAGCTTGGTTTATTAAACTTTTCATTGAAACAATAAAAAGTAAAATTATGTCTATTTAAATTTTATATATTATTAATAATATTATTGAGGGAAAACTAAATTAAGTTTAAATATCTCTAAAGAGGAATTCTATAAACACTCCATTTTTTGCTAAAACACCCTCTAATATGTCCAGTATAAGACTATAAAGGGCTTATTAGGTCATATTAAGAGGGTGTTTGGATGTTCCTAACAAAACCCATCTCCAAAAGATAATAAAGTATTATGGAGATGTTGCAGTTTGAATTACGACATTCCATTCGTAAGAAAGTTTCACATTTGAACCATATACCATCATATCTTCCAAATTTATCCATTTATATGAAAAAAAATTCTTGAGTCTGATATACATATATGAAAAACGTCAGCGTTGTTGAGTGAGTTCTGGTTTTTAAATTCATCAATAAGGTTTAAGTATTAAACGACATAATACAAATAAAAGTACGCAACATAGCATATAAACAGTCGTTCACCAAGTCGTTAAGGATCCGTAATTTCCCTGAACAAGCCAAACACAAAGTCGTGACATTGATCGAGGACTTAATTTGCCTTGTGAGAGGACTTCTTAGTTTGCCTCGTGAGAGGACTTCTTAATTTGTCCCGTGAGAGAACTTCTTTATGTAACATCTATGAATTTTTTTACAAAAACGCTAGTCTTTTGTGCTCGTATTTAATAAAGTTCTCGTATTAATTTCATCGTCTATATTTATTAGTGTTGAATTATGTGTCATTTATTGAATAACATTATCTTTATATGCGTAATTATACGATGCTATGTTCATTTCATCATAACCGTGCTTAATCATTAATATGACATGTTGAACCAGAATGCCTAGATTAATATTTTATAACATGTAACAAAATATTTTGTTATTATTAATTTTATCCTAAGTATTTAAATTAATCATATGATTTAAAAATAAAACATTCTAAAACCTTCTATCTTAACCTTGTTACTCAAGTAAGTTTATCCAGTTTTTTTTATTTGAAAAAAAAAAGTAAAAAAAAATAAAATAAAAAAGTTGGAAAAAGTGTCGTGCACTTCTGAAGGCACACACATATCTATTTTTTTATTTATTATTTTGTATATATTATTATCATTATCATTATGGTTATTATAATTAGTTTATCTCTTAATCTTTAAACCAATTTTATATCTATCTCAATTGCATTTAAACCTTCCACCCTTCACTATAAATAGAGACTCTCATTCTTATTATTTTTCACACCAAATCTCATTCTCTCTTTTCTCTCTAAGCATAATTAAGTAAGTTTTACATGTTTTCTTGGTTGTTCTTCATATTTCTTTGATTTTGATCTTGTTCTTTTGAATTTCTTTTAGTTTGTTCTTATGTTCTTGAGCTTTATTTTGAATCTTCATAGTTGTTCATATACTCTCACCATAATATAACACCCGTTAATTTTTCAGTTCAAAGGGTTTAAGTTTGTAGAGTATGTATATTCCTCGGGATTTAACCGACATTTCTCAGAAACCTTTTCGTCATACCGGTACGTTAAGTTATTTAAACTTTCCTTTCATGTTGCCATATCTCTCAAATTAGAAGGGCTAGAGTGTAACTTGTTGTTTTATATCATAAAACAAAAAACCCTAGCCCCCTCCTTTCCCTATTCCCGATCGGACAAGAGAGCAGCCAAGGAGCTGTGATTTTTCTTTTTTTGCAGCCAAGGTGTGATCATAAAACCTCAATTAAAGGTTCGTACTATGTCCCTACAAGTCTTTTACACCTTAATTGATCATATTAACGCGCTTATTGGTCGTTAGGGTTGAGTTTTGGTTATAACGAATTCTGACAGATTCGTACTTGATTATTGTTCGGTCTGTAACTCGATAAAAAAATATTGTTTTTGATCTATTCTTGTTTCTATGATGTTCTACTTTGAGTCTAGTTTCCAGAAAGGTATAATATGTAATTTTTGGACGAAATTTGAATGCTTTTTATGATTTTATAAGATCGAGTGTCAAAGCTGATGCGGGATGACGGATTCTGGTCTGTCTTCGCGACGTCATAACCCTTTTTCGACAAGTCCAAATTGGTTGATTCCACTTCTGGAAGTTAGTATTTTGAGTTAGGAACCAAACCCAATTGGAATCATTTAATTTGGCAGGGTAATGATTTTTATAAAAATAAAAACCATTTTGTTGCGCACTGAAATAGCGGCACATACCTTTCTGTGTTGGAGGAATATTTATGATTTTGTGTCAACTAGAAAAATATAATAAAAATATTTTTATAAACCTAAGACATTTATTAAAGTCTGGTAAAAATTTAATAATTTATTTCAAAGGTTATCCTATGTAATTAAATGTATCTTCGCATGCTAAAATCTACATGTTTTACTTGTTATTGATCGATAAGTTCGTTTTAGGCTTAACCGGTGGATGTTCTGTTGTGTTCTTGTCGGGGCTGTTTGAAGTAAGTTTTTGCACCACAATCTTCCTAGGTATGTCCCATATATCATACTTTAAAATCATGTTCATTGGTGTTCGTTAGATTAGTCAACTAGTTGTAGTTTGATTGTTAGTGTTCGGATGACTAGAATTGTAGTTTTATGCGTTTAACGCCAGGGTCGAAGTGATTAACAACCAATTCAGCTCGGAGGAACTTGGTTTGATGTACGGGCTATTGGAAAATCATTTTTATAAGTTATGGGGCTAAATTGGTTGTCGGTTGCTCAAACGGGTCGGTACAACGCGCAATTGCGTTTATTGAATAGTTGGTGCGTTGTACTTGTGAGTTACCGACTCATTTGACTCGTGTAGCGTCGTGTGGACTTGTTGGCTGTGATTTTATCATGTTGGGTCCAAACGGGGCTGAGTTGGATGTTAATGGCCTAAACAACTCTTAAACGCGCGTGTTAGTGTCACCTAGTGCTTCCGGGGGTAAACTTGGAATTCTTTATTCCCGGGAGTATCTAAGGGTTGTGTTGGTGAATGTAAGGCCCCGGGGGCTGTTATGATTGAGTTTGATGAGGTCGAGGTTTTAGGAAACTCGAACCTTGTTAGAACATCTCGTAGGATAAACGAGTCCGTTCGATGTCGTTTGTAATGTTTGTATGTAAACCGACAGGTGTTTGAGTTTTGGGATTACTTAGGGATTATCTAGCTCGTGGTGAATACGTGTCTTGTGTCAGGTGAGTTCATGATGCCCCCTTTTTACTCTTTTAAGATTTTGGGCTAGCATGCACACCTAAGCGATTTTGCTTGATGAATTGTTTAAAATTATTTTGGATGGGCTTACTTGTATAGGGTAGGCCTTGAGGTGATATTATCGTATGTATGTATGTATTATTGTATGGCCAATATTTGGCGATGTTAGTAGTCGTTATCGACTACGGATGTTACGTATGCCTACTTTGTGTTTGCATACGTTGGAAGAGATGTTACGTGTTTGGGTTGTACGTATGCTCGACCCTGATGTTATTACTTAGATGAGATGTTACGTGTTTGGGTTGTACGTGTGCTCGACCCTGATGTTATTACTTGGATGAAATATATGTAGGTATATAATTATAAGTATGTTCATATATACTTATAAGGATGTTTATATATAAATATAAGGATGTTTATATATAATTATAAGTATGTTCATATATACTTAAAGGATGTTTATATATAATTATAAGTATGTTCATATATACTTAAAGGATGTTTATATATAATTATAAGGATGTTCATATATGATTATAAGGATGTTTATATACATATACAAGGATGATTACTTATTATTGATGATGGCCTAACTGTTGTAACCCGTTTTATTTTTAAAACTCTTGGAATGATTATGAGTATTATTATTTTAGATGTCAATTATTAAAACTTGAACTCACTCAGCTCAAGCTGACTTTGTGTGCATGTTAGTGTGAGTTTCAGATTAGGAGGAGTATGCGTTTCCGCTTGGACGTGCACGAGGCTACTTGGACGGTGGAGGGCATACTTAGTCGGAAGTTTTAATGATGAACACTTTTCTTTTAAAGTTTTATTAAATACATTGAAGTTTGGTTTTGGGCATAATTTCCGGGTTTTGGGAACTTGTTATAATAATTATGATTTTCCGCTGAATTATACTCTGAAATGGTTTTCGAAATGAAATGAATTGTTTTGGGTTTAAGAATTTTGTAAGTTTCGTGTATGATCACCAACTGTAGGATTCCCGGGATTCGGGGTCTTACAAGTTGATATCAGAGCCATGGTTCGAGGGATCCGAGCATCCCTGAATGCTTGGACTCGAACTGTAAGGGAAAAGACTAGTATGCTTATCGCGAGTAGCTGCACGCCAAGAGGTAACTTTAAATTGTTTAGTCATGCCTTTGAATTTTAAAGTTCCACTATGTGATTAATTGTTTAAGTGTTAGATAGAATGCTAATGTGGTTAGGGGCAGGGGGTGCTTAGGACGGGCCGGTGAAGTAAACGACTAATAACACTTGATCAACGTTATTAGCAGTTTACCCTTACCTTCCATATTCTAAATACCACTTGTGTCTGGCTATGTTAGGGTTCCGTCTTTGTAGGGATAGGATTTGGCTAACTCTCGAGTCGTTAGCGTTAAAGTTCATTTTATTACCTAAATTCTCCTGTTCGTTTCTCATCCTCTTGAACGTTTTGCGCGTAATTGTTTAGCTAATGCGTAGCATGCTGTCACTCTGGGTTCCTTGGTACTTGACCGCTTAAATTCCTCGCTCCTTCAAGAATGTATGTGCAACTGTTTAGCTAAGTAGGAGCGTAATGTTATCCCAGATACCTTTTTACTTGATGGATTACAAGCTTCGGTCTTATTTGATTCGGGTGCCAGTAGAAGTTTTGTGTCTACCGCTTTCTGTTCCTCGTTGAATAAATCACCCGAGCGCGTAGTCGATGTGTTTGAGGTTGAGGTCGCCGTAGGAAAGTTCATTTACGTGTCTAGGGCTATTCAGGGTTGTTCCATCGAGTTGTCTGGGTATAGATTTCCAGTGTGGTTGTACTTGATGCCGCTTGGCGGTTTCGATGTGGTGCTTGGGATGGATTGGCTCGCAAGTGTTGATGCTCAGAGCGTTTATTGTCAGAAACTTGTACGTCTAAGGGCCCCGGATGGGACCCAAATTACGGTCTTCGGTGATCGGAATGGTTGTAACCCCCGCTGATTTATCGGTTTAAAGATTTCCTGCCTGTAGAGTATGTATGTTTTCTTGGGATTTGTTTGGCATCTTTTGTGACTCGACCATCTTCCCGGTACGTTAATTTATCTAACCTTTTTCCCTAAATTACCACATCCCTTAAACTTTGAGGGCTAATGCGTAACATCTAATTTATATCATAAAACTTGGATTAACCTAACCCTAACCCCTTTAGCGGCGTCGATCGCAAGGGGAACCCCCTGCTCGTTTTTCTTCTGCCCAGCCAAGTTTCAGCGGTGAAAACTTCAATTCAAGGTCGGTTTTATGATTCCCCATGTCTTTTACACCTTAATTGATCATATTAACGCGCTTATTGGTCGTTAAGGTTGAGTTTTGATGATAACAGTTTGCTGACAGATTCATATACGTTTATTGTAGGGTCTGTAACGTGATGATAATCCATTGTTTTTGATCGATTCTTGATTCCATGATGTTCTACTTTGAGTCTAGTTTCCAGAAACGTATAATACGTAATTTTTGGACGAGATTTGAATGGTTTTTATGAATTTATAAAATCGAGTGTAAAAGCTGATGCGGGATGACGGATTCTGGTCTGTTTTCCCAACGTCATAACCTTTTTTCGACATGTCCAAATTGGTTGGGTCCACTTCTGGAAGTTAGTATTTTGAGTTAGGAACCAAACCCAATTGGAATCGTTTAATTTGGTTTGGTAATGAATTTTATAAAAATAAAACTGTTTTGTTGCGCACTGAAATAGCTGCACGTACCTTGCTGTGTTGGAGGAATTTTTATAATTTTTGTGTCCAATAGAAAAATATAATAAAAATATTTTTATAAACCTAAGACATTTATTAAATTCTGGTAAAAATTTAATAATTTATTTCAAAGGTTATCCTATGTAATTAAATGCATCTTCGCATGCTAAAATCTACACGTTTTACTCGTTATTAATCGATAAGTTCGTTTTAGGCTTAACCGGTGGATTTGGTTAGTTGAAAGATTTTAGGGGATGAGGTAAAGTAATTGGGTATGGTTTGGGCCTTGGGCCAAGTGTTGGGACTTGGGCCAACGTGTTTGGCCTTGGGCCAACGTGTTGGGCCTTAGGCCAAGTTGTTGGGCCTTGGGCCAAAGTGTTGGGCTTGAACGGCCTATTAGGCAAGAGTGTTCTTATGGTCTAGTTTAGTAACGCGTTGTGTACTATTTACAGGCCCTTACTTGTGAGTGTGCACTTAGGGATTTCCTAGCTCGTTGCAGGTGTTCGATCGATTTCAGGTGAGTTCATGATGCCCTTTTTACTTTTTTAACTTTTGGGCTAGCATGCACAGCTAAGTGTTTTTCCTACTGGATGAAATGTTTTAAACGATTTTATATAGGCTTGCTAGAATAGGGTAGGCCTTGGAATGTTAACATATATACATATATATAAATTATTGTTTGGCCTCTATTTGGCGAATGTTGTAGTCGTTTCGACTACTGAATGTTGTGCATGCCTACTTTGTGTTTGCATGCACTGAATGTTACGTGTTTGGGTTGTATGTTTGCTCGACCCTGAATGTCATACGTGAATGTTATATATATATGTTGTTATACATATATGGATGTATTTAAAGGATGTTTACATATGTATGAGAATGTCTAGTCTTCGGTAATGATGACTTAATGAATGTACTCTTTTATTTTTACTTTAAAAACTTTTGGTATGATTATCATAATTTCCATTACTGATAATATTTATTGAAAACTTGAACTCACTCAGCTGAAGCTGACTTTGTGTGCATGTTAGTGTGAGTTTCAGGTTAGGAAGAGGATGCCTTATCGCTTGGACGTGCACGGAGTTACTTGGACGGTGAAGGGCATACTGGAATGAAGAATTGTTTATGAACATTTTATTTCAAAGGACTTATAAAAGTTATACTTAATTTGGTTTTGGGCAAAATTCCCGGGTTTCGGGAACTTGTTTCATTTTTCATGTTTTCCGCTAAATTGACACTCTGATATGTTCGTTTTAATGGAAGAAACGGTTTTCAAGTTCAACTATTTCATTAAGTATTTAGCATGAATACCAACTGTGGGGTTCCCGAGATTCGGGGTCTTACAAGTTGCTGTTCCCGAGATTCAGGGTGTTACAATGGTTCGACGCCACATATCATATCTATGCTTAAGGCGGGAAAACTGATGCAGCGGGGGTGCGGGGCGTATCTGGCGTATGCTATAAACGTGAAAACCGCGGTGGCCACCGTCGGCGATGTTCCCATTACTTATTATTGATGATGGCCTAACTGTTGTAACCCGTTTTATTTTTAAAACTCTTGGAATGATTATAACTATTATTATTTTAGATGTCAATTATTAAAATTTGAACTCACTCAGCTCAAGCTGACTTTGTGCGCATGTTAGTGTGAGTTTCAGGTTAGGAGGAGTATGCGTTTCCGCTTGGACGTGCATGAGGCTACTTGGACGGTGGAGGGCATACTTAGTCGGAAGTTTTAATGATGAACACTTTTCTTTTAAAGTTTTATTAAATACATTGAAGTTTGGCTTTTGGCATAATTCCCGGGTTTTTGGAACTTGTTATAATAATTATGATTTTCCGCTGAATTATACTCTGAAATGGTTTTTGAAATGAAATGAATTGTTTTGGGTTTAAGAATTTTGTAAGTTTCGTGTATGATTACCAACTGTAGGATTCACGGGATTCGGGGTTTTACACATAATTATCATAAATTATTAATAAACCTTACTTTTTGCTCTAAAAGATTATAATGATCATGTTATTTCAAGAGATCACAATTATTTTCTCAAAATCTTTGATTAAAGTATAATTTTTCCATGAACAACTATGAATATTCTTATGATATTCAAAAACTCATAAAGTTATCATAACTAAAAATTATATTTACATAATTGATCCTTATACTTTCATAAATGTCAATAAATATCCTAAATTATAATATTTACACTTTAAACCCTATACTTTCATAAATATCAATAAACATCCTAAATTATCACAATTACACTTTAAACCCTATACTTTCATAAATGTCGATAAACATCCTAAACTATAATATTTACAATTTGAACCCTATGCTTTCTTTATAGTCAACAAACACCCAAACTATATGATATTACACTTTTAACCTCGTACTTTATTATTTATCAAAACCATTCTAAAACATTTTGAGCTAGTATGCAAATAGATTATAAACCGGGTATATATGCATATGACAAGCAAACGGTTCTGTCGAAGGCAAGAGTGACGTAAATAATCCCATTGGACCCGTGACTCTTACCTGGGAATCAATTTGTTGCAGGTCATGCTCTTGGTTTAGAACATTCTAGTATGCGACAATCTAAATAATTTAAAAATCACAACTTAATCTAGGGCATCCCGTAACCGGTTCAACAAACTCTTGCTCGTGTTCGTGTTCATCCATCAAGCAAGGTGAGTTCATAGCCCCTTTTACATGCTTTTAAACGTTTTATACTTTGGGGTGGAAACATGCAACTTATTTATTTTATGTTTTATAAATGCTATTTGATTCAAGCTTTATTTCATAATATTCGTTATGTGTGATCATTACAAGGGTATACTTAATCGCATGTACAACCATTAACTTGTTAAGCCCGTGGTAGTATGATGATAGATCTATTAGCCCGACCCACCCACTCAGGCCTCGGGTAGAGGCCTGTGTGTTCAAAATCCGACGATCATTAAACATTAAACATAATAGTCTAATCGTGGATTAGACGACTCGCTAAACTTATCTGAGGTTTGGTTGTAATCACAAAAGTATACAAGTAACTTAACACACATGGAATGTTTTCAACATAAAACTTATTTTTAAAACCTATGTTCTCACCAACTATTTTTAGTTGACACTTTCGCATGTTTTTCAGGTGATGGAAATTAAGTTATGAAGATTCTTGAAGTTTCATATAGGGGATGAGTCAGACTTAGAAGTTTAATAAATAAATTGCTATGTCATGTTTTCTATTTAGATTATGTTTGGTTTGAACAATATGTTGGTTTATTCTAGTATGAGTTTTTACAATTAATACCATGTGCATGATTTCAATCTACGCACGCCCCGGTGTTTCCGCCTTCGGCCAGATGGTGTGACACTTTAGTTGACCCAACCTGTGTCTGATCTTTAAAATATGATCATCGACTTAGCATGTGTGTACAAATCAAGTATAATTCGTTAGAACATATAATTGTTTCTAAACCATTTTCATGCATATTTATCATCATAAAATCTCATTTACTATATATATATATATATGTGTGTATCAACCCAAAAAAAGAATAATAAAACCTTTAAAAATAGGCTCGTAGAACTCACCTTAATGTGTCACACAAATTAACTATAGCTAGAGAAACGAGAGAATAACGACTTTAAACACGATTCCAAGAGCCTTCAACGTAAATATACATATGCATTAATATAACCTTGTGTTTAGACCCCATGCAAATATACATGGGTTTACTAAACTCCACAGTAAGACTTGGAGATTGGCTAGTGGTTATACTTTCAATAAATCTATTTCTTATGCATGTGCTATACTCCTTGTTTAAAGCTATAATGCTTAATTCCCAGATCCTTTCGATTATTTTTAAGAGTTTGGTCTCAATATTTGCTACCTAAATGGATGCGATAGTCGTCGGCGATAATCACCATTATAGTGGTGATCCTTCACGCAACCACAACACATGCCCTAGCTTACCAGGTCTTGGCACAAAGGATCAAGTACAAGCCAAAATCGAACCAACTAGCCAAACTTAACCCATCTCCAAAAGAAATTAATTTGCATAAATTGCTGATTAATAAAGAGAGTGAGTCTCGCCAAGACCTGAGAATCGCCCATAAGAATAGAACAAGATTCCTACAAGAATGCGAGACAAGAAACATTCATGATCACGAACAATCAAGAACGGCGGAATCGATTCACGCCATAAGTTGTGGTTTAAGATCTTACCGATAAAGCGTGGAGGTCGATGGTCGGTACAAGTTCCGAGAGTCGCCAATAACGGTAACGCGCCTCCTGGAAAAGAGTTCATAAATGAGCAATAGTTCAGTTTCTGGATTCAACTCAAGAATCTTAAAGATTTGCTTGAAACCTTACCTGATCTTTACCGGAATCTAAGAAGATCGGAGTTCACTCGATTACACTACGGTTTGTGAGGATGATGATCATGTTGGCCTAGACGGATCAAACAATCAGATCAAACGAACAAACAAACAAGCGAACAAACGAACACAAGATATTTAGGGTGACAACTGTAACATTCGTTAAATTTCGAATCCAAAAACCCGACCCATTTAGATAATTGAGTGAATTCTTTTCGCATGATTTAGTGTTTTTGTTAGTATTAGTTATTTAATTATTTTTAATTTTAACTATCAAGAATATACAAATTTTACTTATACTAAACTTGGATCTCCTTTGCACCCTTAATCAAGGATGAAGGAACTCATTCCAAACCTAAAATACCAAAGTTTTTCAATTCTTTCTCTTTCACCATCATCGGCCGACTACCCACCCCCCCATTTCTTGAACCTTAATTTTCGGACGAAATCAAAGGAATTAACTATGCCAAATCAATTGCCAAGTAATAACGAATCCCACCGACGCTCTAATTATAGAAAACATTAACAATTGACAGCCAATTCGTTGAATTATAACCCGCGGCTTACCAGTCCCCTAAAACCCTATATATACCAAGCCAAAATGCAATTAAACTTGCACACTTAATCCTCTAATCCCCACGACGCTTAACCCTAACCTAATTGTTGGTTAATTATAAGGCCGTCTGAAACCTGTTTCACATTCAAGTTGGCCGGAAACCTTAATCAGCCGTGCAACCTCAATTCGTCTACTATTCTGATAATTTATATATGGTTTTATGGCGTTTCCAAGCAATAAACAAAAACCCCAATTCAATTTTAACAATCATAGAACCATTAATTCAATTTTAACAATCATAGAACCATTAATCTGATTTAAGATTCTAGGGTTTGGGTAGGGATATATAAGTAAATCTGTTTATATAAAGATTGATTCTGGGTATCTTAAACGAGTTAGACACCTGCCTGGATGGCAGGTGCAAACCCCTTGAAAACTCGGAACCGGCCTAGAGGCGCGGGTTCGAGTCCATCCAGGCCCAATTTTCTTTTTATTTTTATATTGCCTTCAAAAATCATCACTAATATTATGCTTGTGTAACAATAAATAAATATTATCTTAACAAAACCGAACCCGAGTTATTAGATTCTGGACTCTTTTCCGACACCTTTATATTATATACAAATACATATGAGTCATATATACATAGATATATTTAATTGTTACATAATTGGAATTCCAATAAACTTGTATATATTCGTTGTATGAACCGAACTTTATTCATTGATCAAAACTCATTTTTTTGCTTAACTTTCCGTTAATAAATTTATGGAACACCTATATTATTTATTTAAATATAATAATAATAATAATAATAATAATAATAAACCAAGGTTCAAATAATTTATCCCGTTAATAAACATACATGTGTATAACATATATATTCTCCATATATATATATATATTTATAATAAACCGAATTAGTAAACGTTTGAGTAATAAAGTTTATATTTTTTTTCCTATTATCATAAATCGTGAGTAACATTTATGGTTTTATTTATCAATGCAAAATAATAATAAAAATGAAAATAGCGTAAATCCATATAGTCTAAATTCCTTTTAAAACGATTAGTAACTGTTATATTGCGTTGCATTATTTTTATTTGTTTATACTCTCTAGTTATATTATTTAAAAATAGTAAATGTAATAATATTATTAAGTAAATAATTAATAAATAAAATAATCTAAATCCTAAAAGGATTTCAAATCTTTCCAACCGATTGTCAACCGCAACAATGATGATCAAACTAATAATATCCCATCAAATCTCAAATCATTATGTATTATTAATTTTTGTTTGTTTATTAATATTATTGTTAACAAATAGGACCTTTGTGACGTATCATGAGAAGCGTGACAAAGCCTATATTAACTCCTTATAGTCGTTTCACCCTCATTAATCCATTCCATAAGGTAAGTAATTCACATCCCCCTTTTTACCGTTTTATATTTTGGGGGCGTTATGCATTCACAACTAAATCATTTATTTCACTACAATACCATTATTTGCGGTATATGATATTGCTAAGTTAGTTAAATGTGCAAATGTGACTACGTGTTTATTTTATGTTTTGGTGGTTGGTATCTCATCCTCATCCTCGTTAGTATGATCATACGCCGTCGGAGTAGCTCGTTATCTATGTGATTCGAGTGAAAAGAAAATTTTTATATTTATTGTTATGCTAGTTGTAGTAGTTCATATTTATTGCAAGGAATTGTCATTTTAATATTATATATATATATATTCAAAAACCGTGATTACTTGCTCAACTTTATGTTGACAATCTATATATTTTCACGCATGACGCAGGTAGATATATTAGATGAAGGAAACGAGTTAAAGAATAGTTGGACTTTAGGTTGCATGACGGATAAAGACTTTTAGATGAAATTAATTATTTTTCATTTGCAATGTTTATTTCTTTTGAGACAATGTTGTGTTTTGCGTACTTGATATATGAAATGAATAATTTAGATATTGAGACGTGTATTATACTTTAGTGTCTTTTGAGCTTTGATACATTTATGTCGCACCCCGACATATTCCGCCTTAGGTTGGGGTGTGACAGATTGGTAACAAAGCCGAAGGCCATAAGATAGGTGGTTAGACGTAACGGCCTAGTAGCATGATTAGAGTCCCTATACGTGCACCCTACTTGTTTAAATTTTTTTGTACATAGCTTAATTTATTTAAATTGTTTATCATAAACAATTGTACACGAAGGCATACACTTATTCCGAGACTATGCCTCAAAATCATTTTTCAACACTTTAGGATGATTTTAAATCGAGAATTTCCTTAAGAAATCCCACGTTTTACTTCCCCTCTCCTTGAGAATGATTCGTGTAACGGATACATAGTAACTGTAAGGGGGACACACCTGTACACCGATCCCTTGACGCCAAGGCTTGCGAGCCTAAGGAAGTGCAATGCGCATAAATCTTAATCAGCCGTGAAACATGGTTGCCTTCCTGGAGGGTGAGGTGTGAGTATGAAACTTGTTAAGCCAAAGCGTATCACACCAAACGTTCACGAATCTACTACCCTCATTGTATCAATCGTGGTCATGTGACGATCACATCCTTAATTTATAACCGAATTCACGGTGATACGTGGCTAAACTCGGTTTTCCCGCCTTGTGTATTAGTTGAATGGGTGGATGAAGTACACAAATACCGGGTGGTTCCCGAAGTACTTCAACCATCTATCTCAACACCCCTCACAACCCAATTTTAATCAATTTTATTTGGTTTTCGATATTTTCATTTCGTTGAAAGGAACCATCTATCTCAACACCCCTCACAACCCAATTTTAACCAATTGCCACCGATTCGGCCACCTCATCCAATATTTCCAAGAGCCTATGCAAGCGCAACTCAACTCCCCCATTCCTCAACCCGTTATTCAACCATATCACCAATCATATGTCCCACCTTATGCACCCACTATACGAACCTGCTATCATTGCAGTAGCCCAAACCATCTTCGCAACAAATGCCCAAAACTCGTTATCAAATTCAAACCTACCCAAGCCTAACTTAAACTAATTAAGAAAACTAAATACGAATAAACTTAGAACATGGACTTAATTTAGATGATGATAAACAACCACCTAGGCTAGAATCCCCTAAGTTTCAGTTATCAATTAACCGAGAGACTATTTAGTTATAGAACTGGGATCGTGAAATAGACGCTTAAGAGAAAACCCGAACATGACCCCTAACCCTTCTTAAGAGACACCTATAGGTTTCTAATAAGTTTTAATGCACACCAGTATTAAAATCAAGTTTCCTTACGGTTACCTAATTAATTACAAACTAGTTCCTTTATATGAAATCTTACCTTACAGCGTGGAAATCAAAGGCAGTCTAATATATTCGATTGACTCAATAGACAATAATAAATAATCAAACCTAGACGGACTCCTTAAGAAGAACTAAATCTAACAAAATTAAATAATAAAGATCTATCAATAACCTATCACCTTACAGCTATTTAGGTTAGCAGCACACTTAGGTTTATTTAATTAAATAATATTATTCCTATGATCTTATTCGAAATCAATCATAAAATAGTCAAGAACACAAATTAGATGACCTAATAGCAACCTATCATAATGACAAACAATACTCAAGGCAACTATGGAATAATAAAACTCAAAAAACAACCCTAAGCACGCATAATGCATCAATTTAATATAATTAAACCTTTTATTAGTTCATAAGACCATAACGATAAATAAATCCCAAGTCAAAATCAAACATCAACAAAGGTTCATCATAAGCCTAGGCAGTTTATAATGTTTAGCCTAGCATCTTAAAGTAAAACAAAACAATGATAAACAAATTCATGGTGAAAACTAAAAGAAACGAAAGATTAAAGGCGATAAAACCCGTGGTCTTCGTTCTTGATCAATATGCTCGCCATCGTATGATTCCAAACCTCCAAAACCTCCAAAAGATCACTTTTAGAGCTCCCAATTTCGTCCCAAACGGCTGGTGGCTTCAGGTTTGATTAAGGGTTAGATTAGGGGTGTTTATATAGTGATTAAAGCCCAAAACTTGGAATATTCTAGAAATTAGGTTGCTCGCACCACGCTACCAAAATACCCTTCTTGGCCGCGCTACGCTCAAAACCCCTTATTTAGCCGCGCAGCGTGGCCAAATTAATTTGGTCCCAGTCCAGTTCACTCCTGATCTGGTCCGGTTCAATTCTGATGCTCGGTTTATCGGTTCGGCTTGTTTTAGCTCTTTTTTCGCCCTTTTTAACCATGAACAAGTCCCGTAATCTACAATATTCAAATATGTTAGTAATATACAAATTCTAATAAAAACCAAACAAAAACTAATAAAATATTAATTAAAATATACAAGGGATTTAGATATATTTAGCATTATATCAAATATCCCCACACTTATCTCTTTTTCGTCCCTGAAAAAGTCTCATTGCAATGGGATCATAATCGGAGAAATACGGTCTTAAAAACATATTAGTTTATCTTAAAGCTCAGATAAACGTAAAAACCGCGATTGCCGATATTGTTGTGTACTTAAACCCAGCCACCAGCCTATCAAGCCCCCACGCACATTAAGCATTTAAATTCATGTGATATAAAAAACCTATGGGTCTCACACCTTTGGAGTTAAAATCCACCTACCCCATCTCAAGCATAGTAAAGGCAATTAAAAATAATCGAGTTGAAGCAAACTGGTTCAACATATCACCGTAAGATAACAACCCCTTAATGGTAAGAAGAAAATGCACTTAGATGGAATTAATGGATGATAGGTCAAGTGAGGTTGGACGAGCATGCCCTAAATATTATTGGACTTTGTCCTATATATGCCTTAAGAAAATATTTATTGACTAGAAACTTTCGAGCCCCAATAGTGTATCCTCAGAGTCACCATCCCCTTGGTAACACGTAAGCTCTCAGTCTCGTCTAGTATGTACACTTTGGCCTCTTTTTCTATTTTTGAGAATGCTTCTTTGGCATTTTTCATTACATAACTTTTCTCACCTTTTCTTTTCCTTTTTTATTTATTTATTTATTTTTTTCTTTATTATTTTTTTTATTGTGCACTTAGGCATCTTTTACCTAAAAATATATAACTAAATACTAAAGCTCGTATAAAATTGGACATTTGCGGGGCACCACCACTCTTTATTTATTTTCATAAAACGGAGTGGGCGTGCTAATTTTAAAGTGCATTTAATTCTCACCACCTTATGGTAACTAGATTATGGTAATACTACCTATACCTTATCGAATTTCAGCTTCACTGTCCCCCCTTAGGATGAAAACCCACAAAATCTAAGATTAATTAGGTTAATTAAGAATATGCAATGGAAAACTGATGTGCTAAAAGTAGTCTAATAATTATTAACTAAATTACGCTAATCTAGACACTAAGTAATAAATTTAGACTCTTCAACTTAACTAAATTACTAACCGGCAAGTGAACCGATCGACTCTAGTACAGCTAAGCAAGTCCGGATATTGAACCCACAAGACTCTTTAAATTACGTTTACTAGCTAATTAGACTCAACTATAGACACGACTTATTTATTTATTATTTGCTTAAGGGGGGTTTTACTAATAAACTAATTTTAAACTAATTAAGAAAACTAAAGACGACTAAACTTAGAACTTGGACTTAATTCAGATGATGATGAACAACCACCTAGGCTAGAATCCCTAATGTATTAATTATCAAATAGTAGAAAAATGCTAAGTTATGGAACCGGGATCTTAAAATAGTCATTTAAAGAAAACCCGAACAGGACCCCTGACCCTTCTCAAGAAGAAACCTATGGATCTCTATTAAGTTCTTAAAAACACCAGTTTAATTAACTCGCTTACGGTCGCTAATTATTTTATGACAAGTACCTCTATAAGAAATCCTACCTTACAGCGCGGAAATCAAAGGTAGTTTAAAGTATTCACTCGACTAGATAAACAAGGCTGAAAAATCAAACCTAGACGGACTCCTTACGAAGAACTAAATCTAGCAATCTTAAACAACCAAGACTTATCTTATAATCTATCACCTCTCAGCTATTTAGATTAGCAGCACACTTAGGCCTATTTGATTTATTAATCTTGTTCCTATGGCTTTATTGCAAATCAACCATAAACTAGTCAAAAACACACAGTAGATGACCTAACAGAATCCTATTATATGACAGACAATCACCAAGGAAACTGTGACACAATAAAAATCATCAAACAATCCTAAGCACACATATGCATCGAATAAATAACAAGAAACCTCTTAATCATAAATCATAACAAAACAAAAATCCAAACCAAGATCAAACGTCAACAAAAGTTCATCATAACCTAGGCGGTCTGAGGGTTTAACCAACAACCATACTCAAGACCAAAAGATAATAAATAGGTTCAAACAATAAATTCATGATGAAAATAATAAATTCAAACTGAATAATAAAGATGGTTGGATGAGTAGATGTTGAACCCTAATGCTCTCTGCTTGAACCAACGACTTTCCTCTCTTTACGGCTAACCTTATGTCTTCTGTAACCTTCTTGCGGCTCCTCCCGGCAGTAGGTTAAAAAACCTTCCTTTTATTCTTGTAGCCCTCTCTCTATATATGATAATAACGATCTTTCTTTATTGTGGCGGTCCCCCCTTGTTAATTACCGACTTCCAAATAGTTTAATACCCTACCTTTCACTTCATGTGTTTTGGGCTTTTTAAAACTCGTTTACTGGATGGTTCAATAATTGATGGCCTGCTCAATGCTATGCTCAAACTCACGAGGGGATTTATAAAATCTGATAGTGGGCTTACAACCTTTTATGCCAATTAATATTCTTTTTAATTTTGACCATGACTTGAACTATTCTGCCACAAGAATACATAAAAGTAAATGTTATTCTTCATTTGTTTATTTTAATAGCATGTTTTTTTTTCTTTTTTTACTAAATCATGTGTTACATACGTTTAAAGTTAAAAGACTAGCAATACTAAAAGTTATATATATATTCATGATTCGAAAATTCATTTAGTGTGTCATCAGTTTAGTATAATAATTCATTTTAACTCATTGTCTCTTGAAACCTTTTAAATTCACATGTGAACCAAATATTAATAATATTCAATAAAAACTTGGCTCAAAATGACTTAAAGTATAGGGGATATTTATATAATAATACGTATTTTTTTAGACTACATCAAAAACCTTTCAAGACTAGTTGAGCCTATCGACACATCTCAAGCATAGTACGCATTCTTTTATTTTAGCTCATATTATATTTATTAGTAGTTTGAAAAACCGATTCCCGATAAATATCCTCATCTCCCATTTATGTGCAAAAAAAGACTAAATCAAGGAACAATTTTTAAAATTTTTTTTAATCATAAAAACCATGACTCGAATATCCTATCAACACACTTAAATTTAGCATTGTTCTCAATGCAAGGATAAAGACTAAAAATAAAAAGAAATTTGAAATACAAAAACTAAAAACCTAAAAACCAAAAACAAAAATACATAAAAATACGCAAGATAGATAATGGAAAAGACTTAGCTAGTAATATGCGCATGAAGATATGATGTTTAAGTCTTCTTCCATGTATGCCCTCCAACCCCAAACGTGCTAATGAAACAATCATCTCTTTCCTCTTACTCACGAATAGAAGTGGCAAACATTCAACAAATAATATCTAAAACATATCTTATCAACTTGATAGATTTAAACATTCAAAGTATTTCACCAGACTAACCAACCCAACAAATAAATAAAACATGAATAATAGCAGCAAATAATAAAAAGTATACAGTTCGGCTTCTCCATCCACACACTTGAATTTTGCATTATAATTCATAGGGGTCATTTTTTTAGCTCTCTCAATCCTGCAAAAACTTAAAAACAAAAACAAAGAAGAACTACAAAAATCTACGTTAATGACTCGACATGACTCAAAAGTAAAGATGGGACAAATATACAAACTCTACACTTGAGCTTTCACTCAAGACACTCTCCTATGTGAACTACTCGGCTGTTCAAGTGGAGCTTCCTCCACCTCGGTATAACTCCATGGCCCTCCAGGAAACTGCATCACGATATGACCACTCATCAATCTTATATCTCTTATCTCCACCTCCTCCAAACTCCACAAGATTCTGCTTTGCATCGCCGCTCTTCCTGGCAAACTCTATCAACTCTCGAGAGCTCGCGACCTCTCTCTCATTTCCATACAAACTCTGACATAACGGGGGTGATCAAGATGTGGATCCATGCTCGGAATAAAAGACTCAATTGCATAAACCGGATGAAATGGATCAATGAGACCATCTTGACCACTTGGGTGTCTCATGGATTTAGCAACATCAGTGACACTATCGTCGCCGGCTCTAAGAGTGATCTTACCTTCAAAAACATCAACGAGTGCCCTAGTAGTACGTAAGAATGGACGACCTAAAATAATAGGAACTCTCTCATCGGCCTCCATATCTAAAACCACAAAATCTACGGGGAAGACTAAATTATCGACTTTCACGAGCAAATTCTCTATGATCTCCCTAGGGTACTTCACCGAACGGTCAGCTAAAGACAATGACATACGGGTGGGGGTGAGTTATCCTAGGCCTGGCCTCTCATACAATGAATACGACATTAAGTTTATGCTAGCTCATAGATCGGCCAATGGTTGGCACGAGTTATCCCTACCAAACAGACATGGAAAAATGAAAAACACCGGGATCGGGTAATTTTTCCAGTACCTTATTGAGAACTACCGCAGAACACTCTCCGTTCAATGTAACGGTCGAAAGCTCCTCCAGACTTTCCTTTCTTTTAAGAAGATCTTTCAAAAACTTGGCATACTTCGGCATATGCTGGAGAACCTCGATGAATGGAAGATTAACCCTAAGCTGCCTGAATATGGCTAAGAAGTTTCCGTAATCTCTACTAAATTTCTAATTCTTAAGATGAGCTGGATACGGGACACGAGCTTGATCTATAAGCGGTGACGGCCTAACATCTCTTGGTTTCTTCTCCTCACTCCCTCTAACTATAGGCTCACTGGTTGGTGCGATACTTGCTGGTTCTAGCCTAGGTTGCACCCTCCCAGGAGTCACCATCACTATCTCCTCATAAACTAACTCATCTCTTTCCTCTACCTCAATCTCTCTCTCTGGGTCTAAAACTCTACCACCACGAGTAGAAATGGCATTTAACTGAGCTGCCGGATTTTGCTTAGGGTGTAACGCCCGTTAATTTTCGGTTCAAGGATTCGAAGCTTGTAAAGTATGAATAATTCTCGGGCATTAACCGACATTTCCCGGAAACCTTTTCGTCATCCTGGTACGTTAAAACATTTAACTTTCCTTTCAAGTTGCCAAATCTTTCAAATTTGAGGGGCTTGGATGAAACATTTTTATATTATAACAATAAACAAAAAAAAAAAACCCTAACCCTAACCTTCTGTCCGATCGGCCTAGTGCAGCTCCCCCCCCCCCCCCTTGTGAATTTCTTCTGTGCAGCCAATATTAAGCCATAAAACTTCAATTCAAGGTTGGTTTTATGATTCCCCATGTCTTTTACACCTTAATTGATCTTTGTATTACGCGTATTGATCGATAAATGACTTATTTTAGGTTAACCGGGTGGCTGTCCAACTGAGCGGTTTCGGGACTGTTTTGGTTGAGGTTTTGGCACCAAAATCTTCCTAGGTATGTCTAGTATAACATACCTACAAATCATGTTCATTGGTGTTCATTAGATTGGTTAACTAGTTGTAGTTAGATTGTTAGTGTTCGGTTGACTAGAATTGTAGTTTGATGCGTTTAACGCGAGTGTTGACGTGATTAACGACCAATTCAGCTCGGGGGCACTCGATTTTATGTACGGGCTGTTGAAAAATCATTTTTATAAGTTTTGGGGCTGAATTGGTTGTCGGTTACTCCAACGGGTCGATAGAATGCGCAATTGCGTTTATTGAATAGTTGGTGCGTTGTATTTGCGAGTTACCGACCTATTTGACTCATGTAGTGTCGTGTGGACTTGTTGGCTGTGATTTTATCAAGTTGGGTCCACACGGGGCTGAGTTGGATGTTAATGGACTAAACGACTCTTAAACGCGCGTATTGGTATCACCTAGTGCTTCCGGGGGTAATTTGGGAATTCTTTATTCTCGGGAGTATCTAAGGGTCGTTTTGGTGAATGTGAGGCCTTGGGGGCTGTTGTGATTTAGTTTGATGAGGTCGAGGCTTTAGGTGACCCGAACCCCGTTCAAACGTCTCGTAGGATAAGCGAGACATCTTGATGTCATTAGTATTGATTGAATGTAAACTGGCAGGTGTTTGAGTCTTGGGATTACTTAGGGATTCTCTAGCTCGTGGTGAATCTGTGTCTCGTGTCAGGTGAGTTCATGATGCCCCATTTTAACTCTTTTTAAGTTTTAGTGCTAGCATTCACACGTAAGCGATTTTGCTTGATGAAACGTTTAAACTATTTTATATTGGCTTGCTTGTATATGGTAGTTATAGTATGTATGTATGTATTATTGTTTGTCCAATATCTGGCGATGTTAGTAGTCGTTATCGACTACGGATATTACGTATGCCTACTTTGTGTTTGCATACGTTGATGAGATGTTACGTGTTTGGGTTGTACGTTTGCTCGACCCTGATGTTATTACTTGGATATTATATATATATATTTATTTATATATATAGGGATGCACTTATAAAGATGTTTATATATATGTATGTATGTATATGTATAAGGATGATTATTTATTGAAGAAGATGACCTAACTGATGTATCCCTTTTATAGTTTAAAACCTTTGGAATGACTATCATGATTTTTATTTATTGATGTTATTTATTTAAAACTTGAACTCACTCAGCTCAAGCTGACTTTGTGTGCATGTTAGTGTGAGTTTCAGGTTAGGAGATGGATGCATTACAGCTTGAACGTGAACGAAGCTACTTGGACGGTGGAGGGCATGCTTAGTCGGATGTTTCAATAATAATAAACATTTGCGTTTCAATACGTATTTAAATACATTTAAATTGGTTTTGGGCATAACTCCCGGGTTTCGGGAACTTGTTTTATTAATTATGGTTTTCCGCTGAATTTATATTCTGAGATGTTTATTTTAATGGAATCAACCATTTTCAAGTTTAAGTATTTTTACAAGTATTTTGTATGAATACCAACTGTAGGGTGCCCGGGCTTCGGGGCCTTACAAGTTGGTATCAGAGCCATGGTTCGAGGGATCCGAGCATCCCCTAATTCTTGGACTCGAACTGTAAGAAAAGAGACTAGTATGCCCACCGCGAGTAGCTGCACGCCAAGAGGTAAGTTTAAATTATTTAGTCATCCCTTTGAATTTAAAAGTTTACAGTATGTGATTAACTGTTTAAGTGTCAGATAGAAGGCTAATGTGGTTAGGGTTAGGGGGTGATTAGGACGGGCGGGTAAAGTAAACGACTAATTACACTTGATCAACGTCATTAACAGTTTACCCTTACCTTACATGTTCTAAATGTCACTTGTACTTGACCGTGTTAAAATTCTGTCTTTGTAGGGATAAGTCATGCTTAATACTTGAGCAGCTAAGAGAGGCCGTCCTAGTGTACGTGGTCGTGGTCGTAAGCCACGTGCCGAAACCTAGAATGAGATTCCTACTTCCCAGCAGGCAGCTCCGATTCATGAGGAGGGGGATAACCCCGCCTTAGATCCTGCTATGCGCGCGGCAATCGCAGATGAGGTTTACCAGGTGCTTCATAGCGCCATTCCCAAGATCGTTGCTGAGGCCGTTAGGGCCATGTAGGAGTCATTGGTTGGTAAGAGTTCGGATAAGGGAAAGAAGAGTAAGGAGGTGCAGGTCGAAGAGGAAGAGGAGGTGTATGTGCCGAGTGGGGATGAAGATGAGGTGCGGACTATTAGTGTGTCTACCCAGGTTGTTCGTACGGTGACTTTAGGAAATGTGACCCTCCTTCTTTCGATGGTTCTAAGGATGCGTTGATGGCACATCAGTGGGTGAGGGAGATGGAGGCCGTTCTGAGAGTTAGTAAGTGTAAGGGGGATGACATGGTGACCTATGCTACTGCCTCGTTTCGTTCCGAGGCACTATGTTGGTGGGATAATCTGGCGTAGGCCATGGGTGATCGTTCGATTAGGAGGATGACGTGGGATGAGTTGAAGAAATTAGTTCTTGATCAGTTTTGTCCACCACGTGAATTGGATAAGATTGAACATGAATTCTTGACCTTGGAGGCGGGTAATATGACGCATCAGGAGTATACCACCAAGTTTAACCAGATGGCACGTTTATGTCCCGATTTGGTTACTCCCGAGCCAAGAGGATTAAAAAGTATGTGAAAGGGCTTCCGTCAGATATTCGTAGAGGTGTGGTGACCACCGACATGAACTCTTTTCACTTGGTAGTTACCCTAGCAGGTACATTATATGATCAGAGGGAGAAGTTACTGCCGACCGAGACTAGGAAGACATGGAACACAAATTCGTTCGGTAAACGGCCCGTGGGAAGCCATTTCAATTCGTCTGAGAAAAGGGTAAAGACTGAGACTTCTGAGTTTAAGAGGGATGCGGCGTTCGGTAATTGCAAGAAGTGCGGGAAACCGCATAAGGGGGAATATAAGAGTGGGTCTGGCTCCTGTTTTCATTGTGATAAGGTTGGACACCCCATTTCGAGTGTCCGACGTTGACTTGTTTCCGATGTAAGGGTTCCGGTCACTTGGCATCAAACTGTCCTACCACTAAGGCGGGGGGGGGGGGGGGGGGTCCGGTCAGGGGACTTCCTAGAGGGGGAAGATGGAAGAGAAGCCGAAGGCCAGTGCGAGGGCCTTCAACATCTCCAAGAGGGAGGCGAAGGATGATGCGGATGTTGTTTCAGGTACTTTTCCTTATTTAGCTTTTATTCCAC
Source organism: Bidens hawaiensis (assembly GCF_021521415.1). Lineage (NCBI taxonomy): Eukaryota > Viridiplantae > Streptophyta > Magnoliopsida > Asterales > Asteraceae > Bidens > Bidens hawaiensis. The sequence continues at coordinate 125,770 of NW_027498104.1, forward strand.
CGTCATAATTCCTTATTCCTTTGGAATCGTATGTGATGATCATGTAGCTAAGCAGTAGTATAACATTATCCCAGGTACCTTTTTACTTGATGAATTACAGGCTTCAGTTTTATTTGATTCGGGCGCCAGTAGAAGTTTTGTGTCTACTACTTTCTGTTCCTCGTTGAATAAATCACACGAGCGCGTAGTCGATGTGTTTGAGGTTGAGGTCGCCATAGGAAAATCTGTTTCCATGTCTAGGGCTATTCAGGGTTGTTCCATCGAGTTGTCTGGGTATAAATTTCCGGTGCGGTTGTATTTGATGCCGCTTGGTTTTTTCGATGTGGTGCTCGGGATGGATTGGCTCGCGAGTGTTGATGCTCAGATCATTTGTGGTCAGAAACTTGTTCGTCTGAGGGCCCTGGCGGCACGACTCGTAAGTGAAAACGGGAACAAATGGAGGAAAATGGCATCTTCATTAGCACCTTGTAAATTAAACGTTCTAAGCACACGGGTGAGACGGTTGATGTGTGCTGGTGCATCTTCATCGTCACGGCCATGGAATAGATTACTCTGGGTGAGATTGGCTATGACATAAGATGGAATCTGCCATGAATTTGGGTTATCAATTCCAGGGGTGACGATGGGCGAGTGATCTCCGTTGAAACCCTCGAAGGCTTGTTGGTAAACGGTTCGGTAGTCGGCCATTTGAATATCGAGAATGGTTCTGGGACTCGACGGCGGTGAACTGTGTGGTGATGACTTCGGTGGAGAATCTATGATGATCGGTGATGATGAAATGGTTTCTGACTTTAGCGGAGGTGGTCCTTGCGAACGAAGATGTGGCATAAACCTGAAAAACACACAAGACCATTCAAGAGTCTTTATTTAAATACTAAAATAAAACTAAGAACAAATAAAATAAACTAGACTTAAAATTAAACTAAAATTAATTAGACTCCAACGACTCAAAGACAAAACAAAACAAGTAGTACTTATGTAGCAGATAAATCTAATCAAAGCTAATAACGCAATCGCCAAGAGTCCCCGGCAACGGCGCCAAAATACTTGATGTGCTAAAAGTAGTAATATAAAAACATGCTAATCTAGACAATAAGTAATAAATTATAGACTCTTAAACTTAACTAAACTACTAACCGACAAGTGAACCGGTCGACTCTAGTACAGCTAAGTAAGTCTAGATATCGAACACACGAGAATCTTTTAATTACGTAAACTAGCTAAATTAGACTCAACTACAGACACGACTATATATTTATTATTTCTTTAAGGGGGGTTTTACTAATTAACTAATTTTAAACTAATTTAAACTAATTAAGAAAATTAAAGACAACTAAACTTAGAATATGGACTTAATTTAGATGATGATAAATAACCACCTAGACTAGAATCCCCTAAGTTTCAATTGTCAATTAACCGGGAGACTATTTAGCTATGGAACTGGGATTGTGAAATAGACGCTTAGGAGAAAACCCGAACAGGACCCCTAACCCTTCTCAAGAGACACCTATGGGTTTCTAATAAGTTTTAACACACACCAGTATTAAAAATCAAGTTTCCTTACGGTCACCTAATTAATTACAAACTAGTTCCTTTATACGTAATCTTACCTTACAGCGAGGAAATCAAAGGCAGTCTAATATATTCAATTGACTCAATAGACAATAATAAATAATCAAACCTAGACGGACTCCTTAAGAAGAACTAAATCTAACAAAATTAAATAATAAAGATCTATCAATAACCTATCACCTTATAGCTATTTAGGTTAGCAGCACACTTAGGTTTATTTAATTAAATAATATTATTCCTATGATCTTATTTGAAATCAATCATACATCAACAAAGGTTCAGCATAAGGCTAGGTAGTCTATAGTGTTTAACGTGGCATCTTAAAGTAAAACAAAAAAATGATAAACGAATTCATGGTGAAAAATAAAAGAAACGAAAGATTAAAGGCGATAAAACCCGTGGTCTTCGTTCTTGATCAATATGTTCGCCACTGTATGATTCCAAGCCTCCAAAACCTCCAAAAGATCACTTCTAGAGCTCCCAATTTCATCCCATACGGCTGGTGGCTTCAGATTTGATTAAAGGTTAGATTAGGGGTGTTTATATAGTGATTAAAGCCCAAAACCCAGAATATTCTAGAGATTAGATTGCTCGCGCCACGCTACCAAAATAAGGGCCGCGCTACATGGGCAAATTGGCCGCGCTATGCTACCAAAACCCCTTATTTGGCCGCGCAGCATGGCCAAATTAATTTGGTCCCGGTCCGGTTCACTCTTAATCCGGTTTGGTTCAATTCTGATGCTCCGGTTCACCGGTTTGGCTTGTTTTAACTCTTTTTTCGCCCTTTTTAACCATGTACAAGTCCCGAAACCTACATTATTCAAATATGTTAGTAATATACAAATTCTAATAAAAACTGAACAAAAACTAATAAAATATTAATTAAAATATACAAAGGATTTATATTTATTTAGCATTATATCAAACTCCAAATATATCAAACCCGAATTTCCAACCCCAAGCCGAGCAAGCCGACCAAGCCCAACTAATGCAAGCCAAACTCATCCAAGCCATTCAACCTCAACCAAACCAATCCGGACAAACCCAAACGAATCAAGTCAACCATGGCATGCAAGGACGTGTGTACTACACCAACACCAATGAATTGCAACTTGGGAATTATGGCACCACTTCACACTTGCCCAAAGACCTACCTACCCCGAGAAAACAAACGCTGCAAGTAACATATTTTTTTATTTTCGCATTTATTACTTTTTTTTGTTCTTCTCTTTTGAATAATGTCTCCTTGTACTCAAATTTTCAATATTATTAATGAATTTGTGTTTACATTTGATATATCCATCTTCACTTACACTCCTCATTGCTTATATCTATCTTTAGAATTGTAATTGTTTGCTCATTATCAACTCAATTTAACGGCCTATGACCGGCGACCACAAACGTAATTGTTAGTGAAAATCAGGACCATGTGCATGGCTATGTACATGGTTATCTAATAGGAATCGTAATCTGGGCTGCCTATTACCGGTCTCTTTGAACCGGGGCTGTGTACTTGGTTAAGGCATAGCTACGTAATAGGAGCCCTATGCATGCATTTTATTTTATTGATTTTATATTCTCATTTACGATTATCATTATCGAAATACGAGCGTCACCAACTTACACCCTTCCCATAACGGCTAAACTTCCTCGGGAATATCACAAATAACAAATTTGTGTCATTATTTCTCTAATATTGTTAGTTTATTGTGGTTATCATATGTTTACACAATTTTTAACCTCTCATGAAACAAATGTTTCGTATATTCGACTTAACTATTGTGATGATTATTTTCGTTTACTATAAAAAGAGTTTTTTTTTATTTTAGTTGTTACACCCGACAACTTGTTACGTCTTTCAAACGTTCTACCTCGATATACATCAACTCTAAGAATTTTGATATTTAAGCTTATACAATTTAAGTATCTTGATATTTGACTTTAAGGGTTTTCTTTATTTTTTTTCAATGGTCGTTAACTTTTGTTTCGTCTTTATTCTGAATTTTATCTTGATTTTTTTTCTTCTTAAACGTGTATGCATGAATCTTAACCCACCCAACGGAACGAACCATGCGGACCATGCGACGAAATAAGTAATTATGAGTGCATGCATAATTACCGAAACCCTCGCAAGGAAGTCATGGTGTATACATTGGTGTGCGAACAACTTAGAACCGAGGGATTATACGACAACTGTACAAATGATATATAATATGATAAGGTCATGGTAGATACGCCGCTGGTACATCCTATATATAAGTGAACTTGTCATATTACCCATTTGTAGCGTTTTCCGAGTCACTCGAACATCTGTGTTGTTTCATTTTATTACGGAAATGATTTAGTATTTTGGTTTATTCTTATTTTTTTCTTTCTGTATTCTTATTTCGGGACGAAATTTTCAGAAAGTTGTGAATACTGTAACATTCATTAAATTTCGAATCAAAAAACCCGACACATTTAAATAATCGAGTGATTTCTTTTCGCATGATTTAATGTTTTTGTTAGTATTAGTTATTTAATTATTATTGATTTTAACTATCAAGAATATACAAATTTTACCCATAACTAAACCTTGGATCTCCTTTGCACCCTTAACCAAAGATGAGGGACCTCATTGCAAACCTAAAATACCAAAATTTTTCCCTCCTTTCTCTTTCACCATCATCGGCCGACGACCCCCCCCCCCCCCCCTAATTTTTGAACCTTAATTTTCAGACGAAATCAAAGGAATTAACTATGCCAAATCAATTGCCAAGAAATAACGAATCCCACCGAAGCTCTAATTATAGAAAACATTAACAATTGACAGGCAATTCGTTGAATTATAACCCGCGGCTTACCATACCCCTAAAACCCTATATATACTAAGCCAAAATGCAACTAAACTTGCACACTTAATCCTCTCATCCCCACGACGGTTAACCCTAACCTAATTGTCAGTTATAAGGCAGTCTGAAACCTGTTTCACATATAAGTTGGCCGGAAACCTTAATCAGCCGTGCACCCTCAATTCGTCTACTATTCTGATAATTCTATATGGTTTTATGGCATTTCCAAGCAATAAACAAAAACCCTAATTCAATTTTAACAATCATAACCATTAATCAGATTTAAGATTCTAGGGTTTTGGGTATGGATATTTAACTAAATCTGTTTATATAAAGATTGATTATGGGTATCTTAAACGAGTTAGACACCTGCCTGGATGGCAGATGCAAATCCCCTTAAAGCTCGGAACCGGCCTGGAGGCGCGGGTTCGAGTCCCTCCAGGCCCGATTTTCTTTTTGTTTTTCTATAGCCTTCAAAAATCATATTTTTGCTAATATTATGCTTGTGTAACAATAAATAAATATTATCTTAACAAAACCGAACCCGAGTTATTAGATTCTGGACTCTTCTCTGACACCTTTATATTATATACAAATACATATATTCATATGTATACATAGATATATTTATATTGTTACATAATTGGAATTCCAATAAACTTGTATATATTCGTGGTATGAACCGAACTTTATTCAATGATCAAAACTCACTTTTTTGGTTTAACTTTCCGTTAATAGATTTATAGATCACCTATCTTATTTATTTAAATATAATAATAATAATAACAATAATAATAATAATAATAATAATAAACTAAGGTTCAAATAATTTATCCCGTTAATAAACCTATATGTGTATAACATATATATTCTCCTTATATATATATTTAAAATAAACCGAATTAGTAAGCATTTAAGTAATAAAGTTTATATGTTTTTGGAAAATTGGAAATAAATAATCCCACCTTTTGTGTATTGGCCGATAACAATCCTACCTTTAAAAATCACTAGCAATGGTCCCACCTTTTAACTATTTTTGTCTCACTGGTCCTCCGTTAAAAAATACTTAACGTCGTTATGTTTTTTCTCTAGTTTCAAACCGATGTTTTAGGGATTTTGATCAGAAGAACGATATGAGTCGACTGATCTAAAACTTATTTCGAAACGGTGATTCAAATGGCTTAATTTTTGTTAATTGAAAATTCAAGCACCCGAATTGAAACATTATTTCGTCCTTTGGATCACTATTTCGAGATAAGTTTTACATCGGTCGACTCGTATCGTTCTTCCTATCAAAAGCCATAAAACATCGGGTTGAAGCTAGGGAAGAAACGTAACGACGTTAAGTATTTTTTAATGGAGGACCAGTGAGACAAAAATAGTTAAAAGGTGGGACCATTGCTATTGATTTTTAAAGGTGGGATTATTATCGGCCAATACACAAAATGTGGAATTATTTATTTTCAATTTTCCTATTTTTTTTCCTGTTATCATAAATCATGAGTAACATTTATGGTTTTATTATCAATGCAAAATAATAATAATATTAATACTAATAATATATGTAATAATAATAATAATGAAAATTGCGTAAATGCATAAAGTCTAAATTCCTTTTAAACCGATTAGTAACTGTTATATTGCGTTGCATTATTTTTATTTGTTTATATTCTCTAGTTATATTATTTAAAAATAGTAGATGTAATAATATTATTAAGTAAATAATTAATAAATAAAATAATCTAAACCCTAAAACGATTTCAAATCTTTCCAACCGATTGTCAACCACAACAATGATGATCAAACTAATAATATCCCAACAAATCTCAAATCATTATGTATTATTAATTTTTGTTTGTTTATTATGCCTTAAGTTGGGGTGTGACAACATCCCTCGAATCTTTTCATATAATCAAACGAACTTCACAAACATAACAAACTTACGTGGAGAAGAGACTCCTTGACTCTCTCACAAATAAAACTAATTATCTAGACCCTATTTATAAACCTACTAAACTTGTTCTCCAAGCCAAACCTAACTTGTTAAACAAGACAATCTTATTCTAGAATAATCCATAATAAAATAAACTTACAAAACAAACCCTCAACTTTATTAATAATTCAAGATTATTCTTCATTCACCCCCTTAATCTTGAATTGTTCCTCTTCTCACTTTTATTCCTTCTTTTCATCTGACCATAACATACTTGCTTCACCGATTCCTCAAACTTAGCTTTCGTTCCTTTCATGCTTAACTTTGAATCGATATTGCCATTTTCTTTCTAAACTCGATTCTTCTCACAAATTCGTTCTTGACCAATACTTTCACGAACTCCAAACAAATCAATTGGAATCGTTCCAAACCGAATATCCTTCACTTTCATAATTGGTTTCACATCATAACTTACTTTCTTTTCAACTTCAAAGTTGTTAGGATTACAACATACCTGAAGCTTGATGTTGTACGTCCTATTCAGATTTCTCTGAATCTTCATCAACAATCTCTCTTTCTGATCATATAGCCTCAATATCCCATTGGCTATTTCAATCTTACATCCTTCTTCATCCAACTGACCCAAGCTAAAAATATTGGTATTCAACTTAGGCATATAGAAAACATCACAAAACATTTTCTTTTCAGTGGTCTTACTTACCATAGTCACATTACTTTTACCTTCGATATCAATCTCGGATCCATCACCAAACTTCACTTGACCCGAAAATCATTCATCTAAGGTAGTAAAAAACTCTTTCTTTCCTGTGATATGATGACTGGCACCATTGTCTAAGTACCATGTGCCTTCATTCTTTTCATCCTTTTCAAGCACACCAGGGATATCCCTTTTTACATTCAAACTTACTTTCTTTATTGAACAAACTGCCATGAACAAAGAAGGATCAACATAATCCTCTTTCTTTGCCAAATTCACTTCTTCTTTCCCTTTGCTTGGCTCTTTACATTCATTCTAGTAGTGCCCAATCTTATCACAGTGGTAGCGCGTTACGTATTTCCTTCTATCTTGCCATTCTCTCGAGTTCTTTTTCCGGTATTCAACCCGTTCATCATTCTCACGTTCATCATTCCATCTTGGATTCCCTCTTCCTCGTCCATTATATCTTCCACGGCTTCTACCACGTCCTCGGTAGTTTTCAACTTTCTTTTCGGTATGGGTGAACATGAGCTGACTTTGGGATGAACTTCCATTAACATTCTTGAACTTGTTTCTTTCTTAATATGCTTTTAAACGTCCAACCACATATTCAAACGCCATTGTTTCGATGTCTGCGAGTAGCTCCATTGAAGAAACAACAGGTAAATATTTATCCGGCATAGAATTCAAGAATTTTCTTACCAAAACCTCTTCTTCAAGTACCGCTCTCAAGCTCTTGTACTTTGACTGTACTCTACCCAAATTCACTGCATAATCATCAATACTTTCTGTCTCCCTCATCTTCAATCGATCTAACTCGGTTCTTAGCATTTGAACACGGGCTTTCTGAGTTCTTTCGGCACTAAGATAACGAACTCTTATGCTTCCCAAACATCTTTCGGTTCCGAATACAGGACATCTAAAGCGTCACATATTCAGGTAGGGTTTGGAAGATAACACCTAAGGCCATAAACTTCTTTCTTTCTTCAATTCCAGTCCCCTTTTTCCTTATCAATCGCATCAATCAAACCGTTCGCACCAAAAATAATTTTCACCATAACCGACCATGACGCATAGTTGGTCGAAGTTAACTTCGGTGCTTGCAAAACAAAACTACCTATTGATTCTTTCATTGAACTTGAGCTCCCTGCTTCTTTATCACCGGCCATGACTCGACCAAACTAAAAAAATTTAAATAAATAAAATAGACAGATCCTTTCTTATATCATACGAACCAAAAAAGGATTATTCTAGCAAAGTCAGCATTGAATTGATATTAATTCAATTTGTGATTGTGGTTACCAATATTATGGGTGGCGTCTCTAATTCTGTTCTTGAAACACAAAGTAATTCACAATTGCAAATAATTCCCTTTAATTCGATGGGGTCCACAAAAAAAGAAAACCAACTTTCTTTGACTTTAACTTCAATCAAACAAAAAAAAATAAACTAACCGACCTTTTTCTTTAGAAAATACTTCGATCGATGGTTGGGTTTGCCCGATGCGTTGAACAAGTACTCCAAAAGATTTTCGTTCTGGCTCATTTTTCTTTCTTCACGATTCTGTTCTTCAAGAGCAAATCGAGCTCGGATACCAATTGTTGGCCCGGACGAATCAAACAATCAGATCAAACGAACAAACAAACAAGAGAACAAACGAACACAAAATATTTGGGGTGACAACCCTTGACTCCTTTCATATAATCAAACGAATATAACAAACTTACATGGAGAAGAAACTCCTTGACTCTCTCACAAATAAACTAATTATCTAGACCCTATTTATAAACCTACTAAACTTGTTTTCCAAGCCAAACCTAACTTGTTAAACAAGACAATCTTATTCTAGAATAATCCATAATAAAATAAATTTACAAAACAAACCTTCAACTTTATTAATAATTCAAGATTATTCTTCAGATCACCAAGATGTTTTGTAGTAGGATAAATAGGTGGGATTAGTTAAACATGTTACTCTTTGGCCCTCCAATAATCATTAGCTTGGTAACTTGTTTCCAAAGTTAGAAAAAACAATAATGCAAGGCACACCCTCGAAGTTTCCTTGAGTGCCACATAGTCCATAAGTTGGAGTAATTAACGGTTCCGTCTTATTCCGCCTAATATATATACTATAAAATGATCTTACGTGAAGTAGGGGCGTTACAAGTCCACCCCCTTACAACAGGTTTCGTCCTCGAAACCTGCCCTAGAGTAAACAAGTGAGGGTAGTTCTTTCTCATTCCTCTTTCGATTACCATGTAGTCTCAGACCACTTTCTATGCTTCTATTGCACCTTCACTTGCTTAAAAATCTTGTTTCGTAATTGCTTTTCTTTTTGGTCAAGTATAACGATGGGTTCCTCAACATAGTTCAATTTCTCATCAACCTGAATGTCGTTTAGAGGCGCATAAGCCTCCTTGTCCACTAGACATTTCCTCATATGAGACACGCGAAAAGTAGGATGAATGTCGTTAAGTTCGTCGGCAAATCCAATTTGTAATGTAACGCCCGTTGATTCCGATTTCAAGGATTAAAGATTGTTGAGTGTGTACAACTCTCGGGATTTATCCGACGTTTCTCGGAGGCCTTTACGTCATCCCGGTACGCCTAATCGCTTAAATTTTCTTCCAAGTTGCATTATTATTAAATTCCGGGGGCTAGAATGAAAATGTTTTATATTATAACATAAACAAAAAAATAAAACCCTAACCATATGCAGCTGGTCCGATCGGCCACTTCCAGCCACCCCCTCCCTTCTTTGCTTCGACTTTTTGATCGATTCCAAGTTCCTAGAGGTAGTTCAAGGTATTTACTACAATCCCCTACACTCTTTTTGCTCACCCCTAATCGTTTTGATGCTCAATTTTGCCAAAACTTTTCGTTGGGCAGATTTCGGATAGAGTGCAATTGACCCACTTCCCGTGGATAAAAATTAGATTTTCCGGTGTAGAAAGATCCCCAGGTATGGCATTTACATCATATTAAAATTTCGTGGTCATAGGAGGTGTTTAGGTCGGTCAATCGATTTTAGTTCGAAAACTAGGGTTTATCGGGTGTAGAATTGCAAATTGTTGAGTTTGATGCGTTAGTTGATCGGGTGACCGACCGATTCTGTTCGTGCAGACCTATGGGGGTTTAAGGGCTGTGGAAAAATTATTTTTTTGGTGCTCGGGGCTGTCGGGGTTAGTGTTTCGTCAATCGAGTCGGCAGTGCGCGAATTTTCGTTTAAATGTTAAAGTATGTGTTGTAAAAAAAAACCGTCAACCCTATCAACTCGGGTGACATAATTATGATGAATGAAAAGATTTAAGATGGAATTTGGTCCATTCGGGGCTGATTCGGTTAACAAATGTTTTTAAGGATTATTTCACGCGCATTCGACCCGATTTGACTATCTTTGGGCCTTGGGCCAAGTTGTTGGGCCTTGGGCCTTGGGCCAAAGTGTTGGGCTTGTACGGCCCATTAGGCTAGAGTGTTCCTACAGTCTAGTTTAGTAACGCGTTATGTATAATTTACAGGCCCTTGCTTGTGATTTTGCCCTTAGGAACTTCCTAGCTCGTTGCAAGTATTCGATCGATCTCAGGTGAGTTCATGATGCCCCTTTTACTCATTTTACTTTTGGGCTAGCATGTGCACCTAAATGTTTTCTTACTTGATGAAATGTTTTTAAAATGATTTTATATAGGCTTGCTAGTATATGGGAAGCCTTGGGATGTTAAATATATATATATGTATATACATTATTTCTTGGCCTCTATTTGGCAATGTTGTAGTCGTTTCGACTACTGATGTTGTGTATGCCTACTTCGTGTTTGCATGCACTGATGTTACGTGTTTGGGTTGTATGTTTGCTCGACCCTGATGTTATACGTGGATGTTATATATATACTGTTATGTATATAGGGATGTTATTAAATGGATGTTTACATATACATTTGTATATGTATGTATGAGGATGTTTAAGTTCGATAATGATGATTAGATGGATGTACCCTTTTACTTTTAGAAAACCTTTGGTATGGCTATCATGATTTTACTACTGATATCTTTTACTTAAAAGTTAAACTCACTCAGCTCAAGCTGACTTTGTGTGCATGTTAGTATGAGTTTCAGGTTAGGAAGAGGATGCCTTATCGCTTGGACGTGCACGAAGCTACTTGGACAGTGAAGGGCATACGGGATCTGAAGTTTTACTATTAAACATTTATTATTAAAAGTTTTTATTTAAAGATAACTATGTTGATTTTGGGCAATGTTCCCGGGTTTTGGGAATTTATTTTATTATTTATGTTTTCCGCTGAATTATACTCTGAGATGTTTGTTTTAATGGAAGAAACCGTTTTCAAGTTTAATTATTATCCTAAGTGTTTTGTATGATTACCAACTGTGGGGTTCCCGGGGTTCGGGGCCTTACATGTAAGCTGCTTCACCAACTCGGGCCATCTGAGTAGTCCTGTAAACCCTCGGTTTTCCCCATTTACGGAATCTAATAATGACTTTCCAAGGAGCTACTTTAAGCAAAACTTTATGGCCAACTTTAAATTCTGTCACCCCAAGCCTTTTACCCGCATATAATTTTTGTCAATTTTTTGTCGCCTTTATCAAAGCCTTGATCTTATCGAGTTTCTCAGTTGTTGCCTCAACCACTTCTAAACTATCGAGCTGTCTTTGCCCAATCGAACCACAACAAATAGTAGTTCTGCATCTCCAACCATATAACATCTCAAAAGGTGGCATCCTGTAACACCCTGGCTTAAGCAGAAATGCCCGAGTGTGACGTACAGATTGCTCAAAGCACATGTGACACGATTAAGTGACAATATTATCATTAATTAATTTCATCATCAAATACACAAGTTTGAAAGCAAAGAAATACAAGAAAATAAATGCAACTAAATATTTTATCCATTTGTTTAAATAACTTAAGTCTAGTGTCTTCTCCTAGTATCATCCTCTAATGATTATATCTATTTCATGTATATTAAATAGCAGGTCAACTAACAAGTAGTTAGTGTGAATCACACAATTTGATATAAATATATAAAAACCATACAATTCAATGAACACGTGTAACAACGCAAGCAAGGTCCTTTCCAATTTGTAACAACCAACGTACTCAGATAATCCGAAGACGGACGAAAGGTCCTTTCCAGTTGGGGACAACCAATGTACTCGAATAATAGCACAACGCACGCAAGGCCCTGTCCAGTTGGCAACAACCAATGTACTCGGATAATCGCACTACACAAGTAAGCAAATAAACACAAAAGTCCATAATATGATTTGTAGTTTGTATAAAGCATAATAAGTAATCATTTGTGTAGGATATACATGCTACCCCTAAAAATGTAAAAATTTTTAGAAGGGAGTTGTGAGAAACTCATATTTGAAATAGATGATAAACGAGAAACGAAATCCGAAAGCAACCGAAAGTGCGATAAAGAGCTCGAAACGATTGAACTTCTCGAACTATAAATAAAAATAAATACGAAAACTTAAATACTAACTAACTGAATTATACGGGTTAATTACTTAGTTTTTAAGATGACGCATTATATATTTTATTATTTTATGGCGCAGATTATTTTAATATTATTTTTAAGCTTAACGTAATTTTAAACGATTTGTATTATTTAATAAAATAACTTTAATGCTACTATGAAAGTTACGTTAATTACGAGGCACAGATTTTAAATAGGGATTTTATCTCGACCTATGTTAACGAAGTAAATTTAAAAGTAAAGAATTATAAGGCTAATGGATTGATATTAATAAATTATAAGCTAATGAATTTTAAAGTTAATGTCTAAGGTTTAATGAAATATAAGCTAATGAATTAAGGTTTAACTAATTAAATGAATTAAAAGCATAATGAATTTTAAAGTTAAGGTATTAATCTAACATAACGGAATATATAAACTCATTTTTAACGATTTAACGAGTTATAAAGTTAATAAAGTAACGGAAATATAAATTAGTTTTAATGGTTTAACGAATGTGGAAGTTGAGTTTTAGTTGAAAATGATAAATTATAGTTTATAAAAATTTTATTTAGGTTGAAAATAATTATAATTGATTTATTATGATTTTTAAATAATTTATTTAATTATAATATAAATGAAATGGCTTTAAAAAATGAAACAAAAAATTAAGTCATGACCCGGGTCTCCACACACACATTCAAGTGTTTTAACCAACTGATCAAGTATGTAAGTTGTTTATAAAATAGAAACAAAATTATAAATACAATATTACAAAGTTCTTCTTCATCCTTAGAAACCCCTAGAACCTGAATTAAGTAATTTGTTCCATGTTTGCCAAAATTAAGTTAGGGGTTTCGTTTATCGGCTCAGAACAAATCAAAACCTATAACAATTACCTGTTAATGTTCTTGTTTGATGGAGAACCATGGTTTGCCGGAAACAAGCTTTGACGGATAATTTCTGGGTTCTAGAGAGTATATTAAATTGAAATGAGGTGGTGAACAAGTTTAGACGATTGATTAAGTCCTATTTGTAGGTTTAATTGAAACGTAAAGGCGTTAATGGTTGCGTAAAAGTGATTCGCGTAAAAATAATAAACTCAACACGTATATAAATGTAAGACCCCGAATCCCAGGAATCCCACAGTTGGTAATCATGACAAAACTTTGCAAAAATTTAAAACTCAAAACAATTCACTTTACTTCGAAAACCAATTCAGAGTATAAGATCAGCGGAAATTCATAAGTACTAAAACAAGTTCCCAAAACCCGGGAATTATGCCTAAAATCAAATTTTCAATTATGTCCAGTAATAATTAAAAAGAGACAGTGTTCATTATTGAAATCCCTGACAAGATGTGCCTTCAACCGTCCAAGAAGACTCGAGCACGTCCAAGTGGTAAGCATCCTCCTCCAAACCTGAAACTCACACTAACATACACACAAAGTCAGCTTGAGCTGAGTGAGTTCAAGTTTTTAATAATTGACATTTATATAAATCAGCGGAAATTGACATTTATATAAGATCAGCGGAAATTTTAATAATTGACATTTATATAAGATCAGCGGAAATTCAAAAGTACTAAAACAAGTTCCCAAAACCCAGGAATTATGCCCAAAATCAAATTTTAATAATTGACATTTATATAAGATCACCGGAAATTCATAAGTACTAAAACAAGTTCCCAAAACCCAGGAATTATGCCCAAAATCAAGTTTTAATAATTGAAACTCACACTAACATACACACAAAGTCAGCTTGAGCTGAGTGAGTTCAAGTTTTTAATAATTGACATTTATAAAATTCAACGGAAATTGACATTTATATAAGATCAGCGGAAATTTTAATAATTGACATTTATATAAGATTAGCGGAAAATCATAAGTACTAAAACAAGTTCCCAAAACCCGGGAATTATGCCCAAAATCAAATTTTAAATATGTCCAGTAATAATTAAAAAGAGACAGTGTTCATTATTGAAATCCCTGACTAGATATGCCTTCAACCGTCCAAGCAGACTCGAGCACATCTAAGCGGTAAGCATCCTCCTCCTAACCTGAAACTCACACTAACATACACACAAAGTCAGCTTGAGCTGAGTGAGTTCAAGTTTTTAATAACTGAAATTTATATAAATCATTCCAAGAGTTTAAATATAAACAGGATATGAACAGTTAGGCCATAATAAACGATAAGTAGTCATACTTATATATGTATATAATTATATCCCTATGCTTAATATCCAAGTAATAACATCAGGGTCGAGCACACGTACAACCCAAACATGTAACATTCCATCCACCGTATGCGAACACAAAGTAGGCATACGCAACATCCTTAGTCGATAATGACTAATTAACATCGCCAATCATTGGCCATAAAGTAACACATGTATTAACATACGTATATACTATTCCAAGATATACCATACTACAAGTAAGCCTATGGGCCATAAGGTATCACATGTGTATACACACTTAATATCATCACAAAATATACCATAGTACAAGTGAGTCTATGCAAAATCATTTAAGCGGTTTATCAAGAAAAAACAGTTCGGTGTGCATGCTAACCCAAACTTAAAAAGAGTGAAAAGGGGCATCATGAACTCACCTGACACGAGGTACCAAGTCACCACGAGCTAGAGAGCCCCTAAGTAATTCCACAACTCACGCGCCTGTTAGATTATATACAATAGTTACTAACGATACCAAAGGGACTCGTTTATCCTATGCAGCGTCCTAATATGGTTCAAGTTACCTAAAGCCTCAACCTCACCAAGTTCGATTAAAACAGCCCCCGGGGCCTTATGTCTACCCACACGACCCTTAGATACCCCCGAGAATAAAGAATCCCCAAATTACTCCCGGAAGTACTAGGTGAGACTAATATGCGCGTTTAAGAGTCGTTTAGGCACTTAACATCCAACTCAGCCCCATGTGGACCCAATTTGATAAATTCACAGCCTACTAGCCCACACGAAACTACACGAGTTGGATGGGTCGGTAACTCGCAAGCACAACACACCAACTATTCAATAAACATGAATACGCGTTGTACCGACCAGTTTGAGAAACCGACAGCCAATTCAGCCCCAATACCTTTAAAACTTAGTTTCTTAGAGCCAATAAATTATACCAAGGCTACAACATTCGAATTGGTTGTTAATTCCCTCAAACAACGCGCTAGACACCACAATTCACAAACTAGTCAACCGAATTCTAGTTTTCACTTCATCAACAATTGACCAACCTAACGAATGCCAAAATTCACGATACTAAAGTATGATATACAAGACATACCTAGGAATATTATGGAGCGAAAACCTTAACCAAAACAGCCCCGAAAGTGCTTGAATCGACAGCCACCCGGTAAGACTAAAACAAGCTGTTTAACGATCAATACACGAGTTATAAAGATGGTTTAAGGTGTAAAAGACTAGAGGGAACATGGGACTAACCTTCAATTGAAGTTTTACACCCAAATATTGGTTGCAAAAAGAAAAACGAATGTGGGAGGGACTGCTGTAGCTGCGATCAGCCAAGGGAGGAGCAAGGGTTAGGGTTTTGTTATAATATAAAAATATTACACCCTAGCCCCTCCAATTAGAAAGAAGCAGCAACTTGGTTGAAAAGTTAATTAATTTAACGTACCGGGAAGATGAGAAAGTCACCGAGGAATGTCGGATAAGTCCCGAGAGATGTACATACTTTACATGCTTTAAATCATTTACCGGGAATTAACGGGCGTTACAATAAACATGTTCATGGTCCCAATTTCCAATAGACGATTACGTTTATGAGAAATCGGTTATAGACCGCAAGCTTGAAATAACAAAAGTAAACTGTTTCAATAATGCAACTATGAACGATGTATAAAAGATAACTCACTAATCAATAACTAAACTCAATATAAACTTCGTAAACAATCCTCAAAAGGATTAGGTACATAAAATTTTCCCTGTATGTCCAAACAGAATATTATACACATATATATATACTCGAAGAAGAAAGAAAGAAAAAGAAAAGGGTAGTTTTCTATGCTTGTCTTCTTGAATATGGGTTGTGGTATAAAAGTTATTATGGGGCAGTGTCATGATTTCTAAAACAAAACTAGTTGGCGTTGACAAAGGAGGAAAAGAGATGATTTTAAGTTTGTTAAAATCGATGGTAAAAACTTGATGCTTTATAACTCAAGGAAAATTGTAGTAATAATAATTTGCATGATAAACAAGATAATAACCTTGGCTAGCGCAAAGGTCTTGAAAATTTATGAAGATTTTAATATGAAAAGTATTCTGTTAGCCGGCACCCTAGTAAATAGAGAGCCGCCGAATAAAATGCCTCGTTGAAAATAAAACTTTTATAGTGTTAATGTAATAGCCTCACAGGCTTAGAACTTGTTTGAGGTAAAAGATTTTACTTTATTTGAGGATATCATCTAACCTTGAAAAAAATATTATAATAATGGCAGTTGTAATAATAATTAATTAATTTAAAATAATAATAATAATAATAAATGTAATAATAATAATAATAGTGGTAATAAAAATGAACCATTTGGATTGTCGTAAAGTTCTTTTTTGAAAAAAATCAACTTGAATATACTTCGTATAACAATTTATTTTGTGAATATATGAATATATATTTATTAAGTGACTATTTTAAAATGATCGATATTTGAAATTTAAAGTAAAAGGTGTTCATAAGATAAATAAACGTGGAAAAGTATGGAAACTTTATTTGTTTAAAATTAGGAATGGTTGATAAGTTTGAAAAGATTAAGCATTAATGCTAGAAAACGAATAAACTTTTAAATGGAAAAGGAACGCGGGGTAAGGCGTTGCGTGGCGGAAACGAGTTAGGTTTTTCAAAGATTTCCAGGTGTGCTCGAGTTTCTACAATAGTAGCAGGCTTGAAGTACGAGCATAAGGTATGACAGAAGGTTGGGTAGTAGGTCGTAGGAATAACTGTGTGGTGTTGAGTATGTATTGATGAGGTGGCCGAATTTATCACCATTTGGAACATTTCGACATTGTGGTAGCGGAATGGTAGAATTTCATGTGTTGCACAAAGGGTGGGTTCCCGTGCAAGTATTTTTGTTGGGTTATGTTTGAGTATCCAAGAGTTGTGATAGGCATAGCTTTGGGGTTTGAATGTATTGTTATGGTTAGTAAGGAATTTTGGGTTATCATGGTTGGGATCACGACGGTCGATTGCTTTTCGGTCTGGGTTGTCGTTTTGTGGGTTGAGTTTCGAGGGCAACGTCGAGAATACGAGAAGACATGCTGCTAAGCGTGAAGAATTCGCGTAACATGGGTCGTAAAAATCAAATCCGTATTAATAATCAAAAGGAACATTACATGACAGATTCCTAAAATTAAAATCCCTCATAAAAATTAATTAAAAAAATAAGATTCCATGAACCAAAATTTGAAATCGAATTTGAAATATATTCATGAGCCAGCATGAGTTTTCACATTTCAATAAAAATCTCGTAAATCTTTGAATAACCATATGGAAAGTATATCAATTTTGAAATAAGAATATGGATTTCATACAAACTTAATATAAGTAGGGAAATCAAATTAAAAATGGAGTATTCATGCACCACCATAACTTTTCGAATTTTCAACTAAGTCCATAATAATAAACGAATTATATAAAGAAAATGAATTGAAAATCGACTATTCATGTATCACCATGACTTTTTGTATTTTTAACATAAGAAATAATGAATATATACCAATAAAGAAAACGAGTTAAAAATCGACTATTCATGCATCACCATGACTTTTCAAATTTTCAAATTATAATATTAATTGAATTTATAAATAAAGGAAACGGATTAAAACTCGACAATTCGTATAATAGCACGACTTTTAGAAATTTCTATGAATATATAAACATAAAAAAATGAATTAAAAGTCGACTATTCACATAACCCAGTCACTTTTCAAAACCGCAATATAAAAAATTGAGTCTTCGGAATCACACGTTGTATGAATTATCATAACTTGTATGTTCCAATAAAATAAAAAATGCGTAATCAAATCGAACCGAAAGTTGGGTATTCGTGTATCACCACGACTTGACAGACTTTCAGTTAAAACACACAAATCAAAATGCATAATCAAATCGAACAAAAAGCTGGTTATTCGTGTATCACCACGACTTGTCAGACTTTTAGTTAAAAACACATTGTAAAACATTGAGGGTCAAAGTCACACGTCGCATGAACCACCATGACTTGTGTGACATCCTTAGGAGTGTAACCATATTCTTTTCATAAAGAGAAATGATCACATTTGAAAGCATAAAGTTGTGATTCGTATGACGTTTGGTGTGGAATATTTTAGCTTAATAGGTTTCATGCCCTTTTCGAACTCTCCAGGTAAACAACCGGGTCCCGCGTCTGATTGTGATTCGTATGCATTGTTTATCCTTAGGTTTCAATAACCTTGGTGTCAAGAGTTCGAAAAACAAGCTCGTCCCCTTACAGTTACTACATACCAGCCACGTAGAACCATCTTTAAGAAGAGGAAATATCGAAAACCAAAATAAAATCGATTGAAAATGACTGAAAATCTTCGTTTTAGGCATAAGCCTTGGACTTGTGTGTGTGCTTGTGTATATGAAGCGTAAACAAATCAATAATAATAAGTAATAGCATGTATAAAGAAAAATCACGTAAGGCTCACATAATTTCTAATCATGCAACCTAACAAATAATTAAAATAAACTATAACTAATTAGGGCATTACGTCTAGTGTACTATCTTATAATCACGGCTCTGATACCAATGTGTAGCACCCTGGCTTAAGCGGAAACGCCCGAGTGTGACGTACAGATTGCTCAAAACACATGTGACCCTATTTAGTGACAATATTATCATTAATTAAGTCATCATCAAATACACAAGTTTGAAAGCAAATAAATACAAGAAATAAATACAACTAAACATTTTGTCCATTTGTTTAAATAACCTAAGTCTAGTTTCCTCTCCAAGTATCATCCTCTAATGATTGTACTTGTAACATGTATATAAAATAACAGGTCAACTAACAAGTAGTTGGTGAAAATCACTCAGTTTGATATAAATATATAAAGACCATACAATTCTATGAAAATGTGTAACAACGCAAGTGAGGTCCTTTCCAATTGGTAACTACCAACGTACTCAGATAATCGCACAACGCACGAAAGGTCATTTCCAATTGGAGACAACCAACGTACTCAGATAATAGCACAACGCACGCAAGGTCCCATCCAGTTGGTAACAACAAACATACTCGGATAATCGCACAACGCAAGTAATTAAGCAAATAAACACAAAAGTCCATAATATGAATTGTAGTTTGTATAAAGCATAATAAGTAATCATTTGTGTAGGATATACATGCTACCCCCAAAAATGTAAAAACGTTTAAAAAGGGGTGTGAGAAACTCATCTTTGAAATAGATGATAAACGAGAAACAAAATCCAAAAGTGCGTTAAAGAACCCAAAACAGTTGAACTTCTCGGACTATAAATAAAAATAAATACGGAAACTTAAATACTAACTAACGGAATTATACGGGTTAATTATTTAGTTTTAAAGATGACGGGTTATATATTTTATTATTTTAAGGTGTAGATTATTTTAATATTATTTTTAAGCTTAACGTCATTTTAAACGATTTGTATTATTTAATATTATAACTTTAATGCTACTATGAAAGTTACGTTAATTACGAGGCACGGATTTTAAATAGGGATCTTATCTCGAACTATGTTAACGAAGTAAAATTAAAACTAACAAATTATAAGGCTAACGGATTGAGATTAACAAATTATAAGCTAACGAATTTTAAAGTTAACGTCTAAGTTTTAATGAAATGTAAGCTAACGATTTAAGGTTTAACGAATTAAAAGCTTAATTAATTCTAAAGTTAATGTATTAAATCTAACGTAATGGAATTTATAAACTCCGTTTTAACGATTTAACGAGTTATAATGTTAATAAAGTAACGAAAATATAAATTAGTTTTAATGGTTTAACGAATGTGGAAGTTGGGTTTTAGTTGAAAATGATAAATTATAATTTATAAAAATATTATTTAGATTGAAAATAATTATAATTGATTTATTATGATTTTTAAATAATTTATTTAAGGAAAATTGGAAATAAAGAATCCCACTTTTTGTGTATTGGTCGATATATCCCACCTTTAAAAATCACTAGCAATGGTCCCACCTTTTAACTATTTTTGTCTCACTGGTCCTCCATTAAAAAATACTTAACGTCATTATGTTTTTTCTCTAGTTTCAAACCGATATTTTAGGGCTTCTGATTGGAAGAACGATACGAGTCGAACGATGTAAAACTTATCTCGAAATGGTGATCCAAACGACGAAACAATGTTTCTATTCGGGTGCTTGAATATCCAATTAACAAAAATCAAGCCATTTGAATCATCGTTTCGAAATAAGTTTTACATCAGTCGACTCATATCGTTCTTCCGATCAAAAGCCCTAAAACATCAGTTTGAAACTAGGGAAAAAACATAACGACGTTAAGTATTTTTTAACGGATGACCAATGAGACAAAAATAGTTCAAAGGTGGGACCATTGCTAGTGATTTTTAAAGGTGCGATTATTATCGGTCAATACACAAAAGGTGGGATTATTTATTTCAATTAATTTATAGTATAAAAGAAATGGATTAAAAAAATGAACAAAAAATTAAGTCATGACCCGGGTCTCCACACCTACACTCAAGTGTTTTAACCAACTGATCAAGTATGTATGTTATTTATAAAATAGAAACAATATTATAAATACAATATTACAAAGTTCTTCTTCAACCTTAGAAAACCTTAGAATCTGAATCAAGTAATATGTTCCATGTTTGCCAAAATTAAGTTAGGGTTTCGGTTATCGGCTCAAAACTATTCAAAACCATATAACAATTACCTGTTAATGTTCTTGTTTGATGAAGAACCATGGTTTGCCGGAAACAAGCTTTGACGGATAATTTATGAGTTTTAGAGAGTATAATAAATTGAATTGAGGTGGTGAACAAGTTTAGACAATTTATTAAGTCCTATTTGTAGGTTTAATTGAAACGTAAAGGCGTTAATGGTCATTATTGTGATGTTGATTAATTTCTGGCAGTTATCGGCGGTATTTTACATGAGTTGGGGATTAAAACGCATTATTTTTTACTATTAAGGATTCCCATTATTGACCAAGTGAGTTACGAGTCTTAATTGGACCAAATCGCGTGTTTAATGGGTTTGTGTGCATTGCCGGTTTACTCGCCGGAATTGTTGCGGTCGGATTCCGGCTAGTCACCGGAAAAGCGTGGCGGGGGGAGGGTGACAGGTTGGGTTTGATATTTTAAACAATTTACACAAATGGTCCCTCAATATTTATGTTGCTTTTATAATCTAAATTAAATATAAAATTACAATTTAAACCTTGAACTTTGATAAGTTATAAAGATGTAATAAAAGCTTGAATACTTTGATAATTTTGTTATATACCCACATAGTTTGAGGATCGTTTTAAATAACAACTTTGAATCCCGTAGTTTCTTAAATTGATCAAAACGAAAAGAAAAATGAGCGATTGATAAACGTTAAACACGAGTAAGATAAAATGACGAAACGAGTCAATTTAACGAATGCGAATATAATTAAAATAATAAAAAATTGACGAATGTCAAATAAAATACATGAAACAAAACTCGAGAATATTATATATATATGGGCAAAGTATAAAATGAAAACCCACTTGAGTTGTGAAAACCCTATGTAACATCGTTTTTTTTTTGTTACATGTAATATATGTTGTAACATTTAATACGAAACATCGAAATATCAAAAAAAAATGTTTTTCTATTTTTTACTAATTTTTATATATGTTTGTAGGAGAGAGAAAATGTTATATTTACTATTACATTTTTTATTAACTTTAATTATGAACCATAAGTTTCAAACTTTAATTAAAAACATGTGGTTGAGAATGAGTTTTTAGAGTTTTCACAACTCAAGTGGGTTTTTATTTTAACCTTACCCTATGTATGTATGTATGTATGTATGTATGTATACCCCCTATATAATAAATGAAAACTTTTGGGACACATGTCCTTCTCTTAGAAATCATGTGCACGTGTCAATTAGAGAGGCTGTTTGCTATCGTGTCAATCCCACGCCTTCTTTTTCAGTATCCCGCTTATATCCTTTAAATCCCATTCAAATTTTGAAATCACAGATCTCATATCTAAAAACCTTCGCTACATTCTCTCACTCTCAATCTTGTGACCTTACAGCATTCTCATCCAACCCCTTATTTTATGTGAGGGGTGTTTTTATAATTTAGAGAGTGATTCATGGTGTTGTGAGTGAAAAGTTTTTATATTTTAGAAAAAGTGGTGATTTTTCTGTATATTTGAAAAGTTACTGTTCATCCCTTATAATATTTTAATATATTTTGAAAGTGGTTCTGAGTAAAGAAAAGAGAAAAGATAATGATAAAAAATATAAAAATTATTATTTAATTAAAATAGAGAGAGAAAATGAATACCGGTGTGATGAGAATGCTCGTAGTCAACGAAGATGATGGCTAGACCACCACAAGCAGGCAGCGGCGCCGATGGTTATCTAGTAGAAGGCATATCCGGTAAGATTTTAATCTTCAGTTTTATCCCTCAATTAAACGCTGAAACCCTAGATATGGATTATGTTTTGAAGGAACCAACAAATTGGGGATTCTTATGTTTATTGGAAGATCGGATTACCCAAGCACATCAATTTAAGGTCGGCACTTGCATCCTTAACCCTAAAGCGGATTGTCTACGAGTCAATGTCAAACATAGAAACTAACCTGATGATGAAACACATATCTAATTTTTGCTACTTTGCATTTCAGGTTCTAATTTCTTCAACATTTGATGTTGCAGCCATTTGAAGCCTGTAGATACCTTGAGCCAAACGGGTCAGTCAAGTAACTGGTCATAAGTTGTTAAACGCTTTAGCTCTTCCAAGTAAGCTAGCTAATTGATTATTTAATTCAATTTAGTTTTCAAAATATTTTAAAGTCAATCCTAATCGGCTTTTCTTAATGAGATTTTGTTGCATAATGTTTCTTTGATTTGGTTATTGGGGAGTTTTAGATTTTTTTTACACTAAATGGTTTTTGTTGTTTGTGCAGAAGGCTACTTTATAACCTCTTCTGAAGTAACCAAATGTTGAAGAGGTAATTTGCATCCCCTAAATTTGTTGTTACCATATGAAAACATAGTTTTGTGCAAAATACATTAGTTATGACTTGTGGTAATTAACACATTCATGACAGAACATTTTTTAAAAAAAACTTTTGTGTGATCTTTCAGTTATTTGTCATTTTTTTTCCTTCATAAGTCCTGGCATCCTACTTATTCTTTGGCCCACTACAAGATATGTATAATTTGTAAACTTTGTTGTATTGAAGCATTATCCAACGATTTTGGGCTGCAAGATTTGTTTTTGGAGGTAAGAGTATGTTTCTCTAACTTCATTTTTTCACTTAGATGCATATACTTTTTTCCCTTTATACATGTTATAAGGTGCAGATGTTGATGCTACCGATAATGCTTCACTGTTTTCCTGTCACACATGATCATATATTTTAGGTTTGTATTATTTAAAAATTTAAATAGTAACCTAAATAATTGATAAAAATGTGAACTTTATTCCGAGTTAGTTTTTTTTATTATGATTATATGATGTCAAGAACTCATAGCTGGGATGCTAACATAGTGTGCTACAATGAAGTTGTTCCTCTACCTAATGTAAGTGCTTTTTATAATTATTTAGGCAGTTAGTTTCTTATAGGCAAAGTACGATTTTTTTTGGAACCACCAACGAATAAAGCCCGGCTACCCAGGGTAAGCCAATGGCAAAAGGTGATCTCATATGCTCGCGATCGCTGACAACGCTAGGTAGCCAAAGCCCATGATGTTCGGTGAAAACCCGCCGCCAGTAGGCCAACCCTCAATGTGGTATTTATGTGTTGACTTTTTCAAAAGTTTCATTCTTGATCTCCACATATCGTGAAAAATAAAATCTCTAATTTGAATTTGCAATTTGTGTATGGTATAAAGAATCTGTTTTCTTGATTATGTCAAAATCTTATATATGCTATGTTTATAGATTTGAAGAGCCAATAAACTAGATGGGATGTTTCTGATTATTGGCCCGAAAGCACAACCATCAGCAAGACCAAAGATTTTGTCAGCCTACTATGGAAGCAGCTCAACCATCTCGGGTAATTTAAATAAAATGTGATTTTAATTCTAGAAACTATCCGTTATTCAATAAAAAAGGGATTTTTATTTTTCAAGATTTTGATTTTAAGAGTGCCAGCTTTGATCTCAAGACGTTTTGAGTTGACCTGTATGGCAATGTTCTATATTTTCATGCAGATATGGCTTCCCTTCTTGCTTGGGTTGTTGTCATTGTTTCCCTTGCCAAAGTAATTATGTTTATATAAAGTTCGGTTTTTGGGTTTCTAAAACCATTCGGTTTTCGATTTTCACAAGTTTGGTTCGGTTTTATTTTTTTTAGTTTTACCATTTGGGCTGGTAAAAATTGGCCCAAAATAATAAGATTGGGCAAAACCTTGGGCCAAAATGTTTTTGTTAATTTGTGATTATGTAACTTATTACACACATGGATCCAATTTTTTTTGGCTTATGTCATTTATTAATTTCTTTTAAATTACTTAATGTTTTATAAAATTTATAAAACATTAATTCAATAACAAAAGATGGTTTTGTTTTTTGTTGTTTTTTTTAGTGTACATGAATAACCGAAAACGAACCGGAAACTTAGTTGTTTGAAAAAAACAACTAAACCGTTTGTTTTTGGGTTAGGTTTGGTAGTATGGTTGAATTCATCTCTAACATGCAAATGAGTCAAGTTTGGAAACTTAGTACAATATGAAAGGTGCTATCCGAAACTGATTCATTAAAATAAATAAGACACTCTTTAGATAGTATACTTTTTATCAATGTTTTCAGACCCGGCCCGGACGTCGACCTGGACTCCTTACCGGGTCAAAGGTCGGACCGACCCGGGAGGGCGGACCGGTGTTTGACCCGGATGACGTCATAAATAATTTAAATATATATTTACATATATATATAATTCATATACATATAAAAAATAATAACCAAAAATAATAATAATAACAAACTTTAATGTTTATTTATGTTTTATACATTGTTTTTTAAATATATGTGATTTATGTTTGATCATTAGAGACATCAATGAAGCTTGGTTGGTTGGCTGGCTTATGGGGTAATTATTAAAGCTTCTATCTTTGAAATGACCCAAGTTCGAATCCTGGCATGCACATTTCATTTTGGATTTTATAAAAAATGGGTTTTACCGGTCCGACTGGTCCGGGCCGACCGCCACCCGTGAAACCCGGCCGGGTTTTTAGAAATGTCCAAAATACGTTGACCCGGCCCGGTATAGGGACTGGGTCCCGGTCCGACCGGCCGGGCCGGGCCGGGTTTCAAAACACTGCTTTTTATGATCATATATAATATATTAACAAATTTGTTTATTCTTTTTTATAATTTTGATGAGTTATGGGGGAGGATTGTTTGTTACAAGTAATTTGAGATTATTACAATGACAAGTATGCAAGTAGCAAAAGAAGCCTGAGTTTTTGGTTCTATGTTGAGGTGGCAGTTTTGAACCCTTTTCTAAATGAGTCCATTACGCTTTTGTTTTATTTCAAAGAGACATATGGGTCAAACCTCTACAATCAATTTTGAATGCGTACAACCTCCAAATCTAGGTTATTTCGATTTTGTTATGGTAATAAAAGTGTGGAATACTGTTTGTATTCATAATTAGCATAGTAATTTCTTCCAATATAGATAACTGTTATATATTTATTGTTATGGTTACATTGCAATTGCATCATAGATTATGTTTATTAATATGCTTTAAAAATAACTTTTCCAACCCATGTATCACACAGGTATATAGACTAGTGTATATATATATATAACAAAACTGAAAATTTGAAATGGGTTTTCGGGTTTGAAAAGTAACGAATGTTACACATCCCGATACTTGAATGATAAATTTTATTATACGAGAACTCAGACGATAGATGATTGTCCCAACTACCACCAAAATCAGTTATGCACACCCTTAACATATCTTCAAGGGTTTGGATGGTTCTTTCAGATTGACCATCCGTCTTAGAATGATAAGTCGTGCTAATATGCAGTTTAGTTCCCATTTCCTCGTGAAACTTCTTCCAGATCCTTGAAGTAAACCGCGTGTCTTGGCCAACCACGATAGATATAGACATGCCATGCCTTGAAACAGTCTCTTTAATAAACAACTCTACCAATTTCTCAGAAGTGGAGATCGGTAGGTGTGATATTCCAGACAAAACTAGATACACCTTAGTATTTACAAATCGAATAAGCATTTAAGCGCTTATTACTTAACGAATGAACGATTAACCGAACAGGTCTGGTTATGACCCAGATATCTCGGAGGGCCATCTATAATTTATATACGTTTAATATAAGCCAACATTTTGATATTATGGCCTTGGTACAATAGCAAACCAGTTAACCGAAAACATAATCGTTAAACTACCCGCTATGAACTTAAACGCGAAAGATAGTTACGAAACAAGCATTGTATCATCCGTTAAGCCGAAAAATATTTACAAATTTGGTAATTTTTCGACCATTCGAGAATATTTGGCGAATTTATTACCGAATTGGGACGTTTAATTGGGAAAAATAGTTAAAATACTTGAAAAATTATGAAATTTTGTGGGGAACTCAGGTTTGTATATTTTGATCACATATAAAATTTGGGAGCATTTGGAGAAGCCTAAGTAGGTTTTGTTCATTTGGGTTTATTTGAATTTTCATTGTTGTTTTTGGCTCGGAAATGATATTTGACAAGATTGTTAGAGTTTGAGATTTTTCTAGGTTATTTTGGGACAGATTATGATCACTCAGAAATTTTAGTGGAATTTTTGGAGATTTTTTGGTATAAACGGACAATTTTCGGACTAAATATAGCAGTTAAAATGAATTTTTATAAATTAATAAATCAGTAAATAATTCCAGAAATATTTTTATAAAAATCTACATATTTTAATTGATAAATGACTTAATTTTCATAATTTAAGGATTAACGGATAATTAATTGTGCAAATTTAGAGATTAAACAAACTCAATTAAGATATAAACCGACGAGTTCTTGATTAACGAACCTGTTGGAATACCATAACATCAAGAGTGATCAGAAATTATATTTTTGCATTAATTAAGTAAAAAAACGAAATTTTTATGAGAAATCCGGACAATTTGGATAAATTGTGCGCGTTTTTCTCAAAATCAAACTGAATAAACGGAAACGAGCCCCGTAGTGAATCCAGAACTCCAATATGTGATCTTTCTATATAACTTAATCATTTTATCGACCAACACATTTACTGAAGCTTACATCCTCATAACTGTTTTCTGAACGCATAAACGAACAACTTGGCCCAGTTGGGAAAACGAGGAAACTGAGCCAAGTTCGGTTTTATGTGTTAGACATTGAACAACCTCACAATCTAAGCCTATTGACACTTTCTGGGCGTACCAGCTATACCTAGATTAGTTATACAGCCCAGTTTAGTATAATGATTATAATAATATTAAAATATTAATATTATTATAATATTGATTATAGGGGTTAGTGATACGAGTCAAACGAACTACAAGCTGACGCTATACTGAATCCCTATTAAACCGTGAGTTTCATGACCCCACTTTTTTAAACTGCTTTTACGAACTTTCGGGGTGAAAAACATGTTGATACATATCTATATATACTCTGAACTGTTTGATGATGGGAATTATCTAAGTGCTAACACACGAAAGTCCCCACCAACACAGTGATTAACTTCGAGCCGGTGGCTTGTGAATAGTACTATTGGTTTGACAAACCCAGGCGAGGCCAGCACGGTTTGCTGAGACATTATCCCGTTTGCACATGACCATAATTATATAAACACGCTATGTAGTGTTAGACATAACTACTCGGGGCATGTTGTGGGCGGAAAGGGGGCCACAGTGGTTGATTGAGTGTGGGAAATGGATGCACGCAGCACAAACAGTCAAGGCTTCACTGTAGCTTAGCATAATTACATCATAAACATACAAACAAACGTACTTGAGAACGTACATACACACATACTTGCGTATTTACAAACTGTGATTGTTGTACGCACAACTTATTTCTTGAAACTCGTGAAACTCACCAAATATTTGTAGTTGACCCGTTTTAACATGTTTATTAGGTACTGGATTGGATTAAAAGGAATGTTCTACGTGTTTAACTTGCGATCAATTCTGGGTGAATTGACGCAAATGTGTTACTAAGAAGTGAAGCCGCTTATCGAGTTGGATTTAGTTTGTATTACCTAGTTGTAAATAAAGTTAGATCAATGTAAAATATTGTAAAGTAGTTTGTATTGTTTTTTATAAGCAATGTGGTTGATACCAGAGGTGTTTGTTACATTTCTGTTTTACGCTTCCGCAAATATCTTAACGGGGTGTGACAGAAGTTGGTATCAGAGTTAGGTTATCCCTTAGGATTCCTAAAATATAACCGTAGGTTCGATTAACTCTGGGAAAATAAATAATAATATAATATTATATACTGATGGATGTCTTGATGAACTCGAAGGGCAAGTGAGTTATTATGGTCTGAAACATAATCACAGACTTGCTTGTACGAGAGAATTCGGGGAGAAGTCGCGAAACACAATGACAGGTAAAAATGCCAACATTATGTGTATAAAAGGTAATGTTAAGTACATATATGTGTAACATGCATACGTGCTTATTTGGAACAAGGTGTACGAATACGTGTACGTACTGTACTGCTGATAATAGTAAATCTTATTGTAACGAATATTTTATTCGATTATAATCAATGTTAACTCTTATTATAATTAAAACTATATTTTATTAAAACTAATATTATATTTTATCATAACTAATGTTATATCTGGTCATAACAGATAAAATATTTTATTTTACCCTAAATAATAATATCCCTTACCCTGATCATATTATCGAAAAATATTATTTTTTATGACCTCGTTGAACCAAAAGATGTCGAGATCGTTAGTCTCGTATCGGATGAAGAACCGGTGTTACCTGTAAACGAGAATTTCGATAAAGCTTTATCGAGTCAAAACCGAACCTTATTGCATGATAGAACCACAGACTGAACTTAATATTCAAGGCCTAGAAAAAAATCGTAGGGGGTGTGATCTACATAAGTCCATCTCAACAAAATGTAATCCTTCTCAGTTCAGGCCTAATCTTTACCTTATATGTATATTTTCTAATAGTAAACTGAGCTGTTTTCAAGTCATCTTTCCACTTCCCTCATTCAAGAATAAACACTATTCCTAGGAAAATACCTATGACGAGTTCAAGTTATGAAATTACAAAATATGAGTTCAAGTTATGAAATTACAAAATATAATAAGTACTTTACGAAATCCTCGATATATAACAGACCGTAATCACCCGTATGTACTACTTATCAACTATAGTTTAAAAGTTTTTCATATTATCAGTACAACCATCCCTGCCAAACCCACCTAATCAACAAACTCATCAAATCATATGTATACGAGTATCTCCAACCCCTCCCATATTGTTATCACTACCGATCGATTTATCATAGAAGAGAAACCTCGCACCGCGGACCAATGACGTGTCTTGGCTTATGGAGAACATACTTATTCCCAACTAATAAATCACCACCTTTGGTAGACCCAGCATGCTTACGGGTACTGAATAATCTGATGAAAAAATATTCTGTAATTTTATTTAATAGCATTTAAAGTCAAGGAGAGTATACAAATGCCTCCCGACTACAACATACTATTTAAACTCATAATGAACAAATGTATATCACGGGAGAGGCAGGATAAAACAGTTACCCAATGGTGGGATTACATCTAAATGATTGTTGTACAAGTTTTGAACTATTCGTGATTATTATAAGGTGCGCTCGAATAGACAAGGATAGTATGACAATGTTGTGTCTAGTTCCGATACTCCATGCAAGCATTTGGTAGTGTGCTATGCTGATATGGAGGACGATTTGAATCTTTTAGTACAAACATTGACCCTTATTGGGTTAAAACTACTTGTCACTCGGTGATAAAGTCTATTATCCCAAACATGTAAATTTTAATGGTACTAAAGAATCAAATGAGTTAGTAAAACGAATCGAGGTGATAAAGTCTATTATCCCTACCAATAGTTTCCCATCAAATTGTATCATTAATTATATTACTATTACACTACTTGACTACGATCTTATGTGGTAGAAAACGATTGTACGAATTCGGGAACAAAAGACAAATATCCGCATGACTTGGCCAAAACATAAAACCTTTATATTGAAACATTCTTGCCCAAGGAATAAAATCTAGAAGTTAAAAACACGAACCCAAAAATTCCAAATCGAAAGGGCGGGGTCAACTGGAATGCACAAACTGTTCTAACGATCTGGTTCGATTATTACTATGGTTATTAATCCGGAAGTAGAGACCTTAGTTAATCCAGTTAACCACTTAACTTTTGAGAATACCGGGACGCAAGCCGGGGTGGTAACTTTGAATTCGGTCAGTAAAGGTGTGTTGAGAGTACCGGGAAATCATCTAGTACAAAACGAGCTAATCATGAAACAGGAGTACAAGAGCTACAACAATTTAAACGTGCGTACTCTACAACTCAAAATAATATGACAATTAACTCTAGTTCATAATTAAACATATACAATGAGCCTTTGCTAAAGGGTATGTCGAATAAAAGTATGTCATAAAAGCGGGAAGATTGGATACTATCGCCTGTAGTCGTGAAACCATTATGAACACTGTAAACCAACCATTCTAACCTCATCACTTACAGTTATCCCAATCGTAACCAATTCGATCACAAACTATAACAAACCCTCATCTTTACCATAAGTATGGAAGTATGAAATGCTCCAAATAGAACTGTCCCTGGTTAAACCAATAACAAGCATCGACGTCTAACTAGGCTAGAGGCCGTGTTTAGTGATTGGATCAGATAGTACACGACAAGACTTAATTGTGGTGAAAGAATACATTTGTAAATTCTGACTAATATGCTTCAGTTTCATTTGATATAAATACCGATAGAAGACTTATTCTCTATTGACTTCGTATCCCTGGAAAATATACCGATTAGTGAACTAATAGATCCCTATGCTATAGAATTCACTACATATAAATCTATAATTACTAACCAAATGTTCCAAAATTGTCTATTTATCTTAAACGAACGACTGATTCTTATTGACCTACTCCCGGTCTAGTTGGAAAACATCGATGTAATTGTCAATATAGGCTGGTTAGCTAAATACAAGGCAGAAATCCTATGTAATGATTAAATAGTTAAAATTCCTTACCTAGATGATGAAGCAATTATGGTGCAACGAGAGGAGTTTAGTTCAATATCACTTCTCGTGTCTCATCTTAAAATATTAAAACTCTTTCACAAAGGGTGTATGGCATTTCTAGAGAACATGAACATGAAAAACCCCAATGAAGCATATAGTGAATATCCCCGTAATACTCGAATACGCCAATATCCTTACTGATGAACTACCCGAAATCCCACTATCCAACAAATTTAACTCCGAACTAACCTAACCTTAGGGTCAACTACTATTACCAAGGCACCTTATCGTCCGGCATTCACCGAAATGTAAGAACTAATTACACAACTACAAGAATTATTAGATAAGGATTTCATAGAACCTAGCTATCCTCATTGGGAAGCACCGGTGTTGTTGGTAAAGAAAAAGGGTGGAGGCTTGGGATTTATGTTGATTACTGGAGAACTAAGCAAAAATCACACACAAAAAAAAGAAAAAAACTAACATCCCCTCTCAGGATTCGACGATTTGATCAATCAACTCCAAGGAGCGAATTACTTCTCGAAAATTGACCTCCGATCCGGCTATCTTCAAGTTAAGATCCAAGAGGAAGATGTTTCTAAAACAGCGTTTTGAGGTAGGTATGGTCACTATGAATCCTTAGTTATGCCCTTCGGACCGATTAATACATCCGCAGCTTTCATGGATCAACCGAACTGAGTTTGTAAACCGTACCGCGACAAATTCATTATAACGTTAGTAATGATCTCTTAATATATTCGAAAACTAAAGAGAAACATGAACAACACTTATGATCAATCTTGGAGGTGTTGAGGAAGGAGGAATTGTATACCAAGTTGTCCAAGTATGAATTCTAGCTACAAAAAATACAATTCTTAGAACACGTTATTAGTTGACGAGGAATTCACATATACCCGAGCAAAACTGATAAACACCAGAGTCAACAAAAGAAATTCGCCAAATTTTGGAACTAGCCAAGTATTATAAGTGCTTCATCGTAAACTCACTACTATAACCCAACCTTCAACCATTTCAAAAAAAAAAAAATAATAATAATTTCTAATTTGGAAGGAGAACTAGAAATGACTTTTAAACGTTAAAACAGAAACTATGTTCAAAACCGATGCTAAGTCTCCCGGAAGGAACTGATGATCTTGTAATTTATTGGGATATATTCCAAAAAGGGTTAGAGTGCGTATTAACGCAGAAAGACAAGGTTACAATATACACTTCCCCAGCGATCAAAAGCACATGAGAAAAATTATACTATCTTTGACCCGGAGTATGGGACGATTACTTTTACACCTAAGGCATGGGAATACTATTTATATGCCATTAAATGCACAAATTACATGAATCACAAAAGCCTATGACCTGCAATTGAACGGTCAAAACTCAATACGGGGTAGGGAAGACGAGTAGAGTCGTGGAAAATTTATAATTGAGAAAAACCGATGCCTTAAGATAAATGAATAAAGTTAAAATTTATTTTTGTTTAGACAAACCTTATCGAAAATATTCATATCACCTAAATAAAAGCCCTAAGAGCATAATATTTAGAAAACTAAATCTTGAACGGAGACGAGAAGAACTTTGGGAATGAAAACCGATGAAATTCTATACCTCAAACAAACCGAGTCTAGGATTCAAATCTTGGTAACTTACGAGGCGTGATTCCAATCATTCAGAAACCGATAAGGAGTACTAAGATTTAAATGAATGTTACTAGTGGCCTGGTATGAAGAAAGGTGTAACTACATATGTCGGTAAATGCCTGACTCAGTTTAAAATTAAAAGAGAGTATCAAGAACCCTCAGTAATGTTATAACAACCGGAAACACCTAGTAGAAGTGGGAACAGACTACTATGAGCCTTATAACACACTTTCGTAAATCATTCGGAGAACACCGTGTAGTCTGGTTTTTAATTGACCGGCTAACTTAAATTGCACACTTTCTCCCGACCTATAACAACTACATATCTGAAGGACTCGCCTACCGTTATGTTAACAAAATTACATCTTAGCATGACACGTCCATCCCGATTATTTCAAATCGAGATAGTCATCCCGCCTCTTATTTTCGGAAAAAACTTAGGAAACCGAATCGGTTTAAGCATGACTTGTCATTTCCAAACAAACGATTGATCTCGATGAACTATGCAGAAGCTAGAAGAATTACCTTGCGCATGTATATTAAACCTTAGAGAAATATAGGACTAGCAGTTTCCACCGGTCTAATCCTCGTATACTAATAGTTATCATAATATTATACGAGCGGCACTATAACTGATATGATACGAGCAAGAACATAAATCG
>NW_027498105.1:0-48298 GCF_021521415.1 Bidens hawaiensis
TTGCTTCACAAGATAAGCTTGAAAAGGTGAATGTGTTTTATGTTTGTTTCCAACTTATAGTTGCAAGTATTTATTTAGCATATTATATGCTAAAGTTTAGTATTTGACAAGGAACAGTTTTTGAGTGTTTAGGTCCAGAATTGCTATCGACTTAAAAGGGAGGTAGTAAATGGAAGCAAGGGCCCTGTTCCAAAGCCCAAAGAGATCCAGCCCAGACTTTCTGGCACGTTTAATAGTCATCTTGGTGTAACATTAGAAAAAGCAGCGGAGGAAGCCGCCTATAGTGTTGCTGAAGCAGAAAACAAGTCGTTTGTTGCAGCAGAAGCTGTCAAAGAAGCCGAAAGGGTATCTAGAATGGCTGAAGAAACTGAAGCCTTCCTGCATTTGGCCAAAGAGATCTATGAAAGATGTAATATTCCTCATCCCTTGTCCTAATTCCTAAAAAATGATCTGAACCTACAAAACCAAACACCAAACTAGACTGCAATTTTCTTAGTTCAGTTTGAGTTTGGTCTACAATCTGGTTTAGAATCAAATGAGCTTAGATTGGTTTGGTTTTCTGTTGACTTTTCTTAAGTTTTGTTTGGGTTGTGTTGAACATCTCTTATAGTACTTACTGGTTGTTTTAACTCGTTTGGCAGGTTCTCGTGGTGAGGTTTTGAGGGTGGCATAGCGCAAGGACATATTATTTGATTATAAAATTTGGTGAAGGTTTTTTTTTTGTCGTTAGTTAGCCTGTTACATATTTGGAGGTGGTAGGTTTATATATAATTCAAATTTGCTTTCGATGTCTTTTGATGTCAACTGCTTTAAACTTTAAAATACTTTCCGTATAAATAGTGAATGCGAGTGTCTTCGCAGCTGTTGTTTTTTGAACAACTTAAAAAAACTAATCAAAATAAATCTGCAAATATGTCTTGTGGGTTGCAGTTCATGGCAGTATGACTGTTTAAAACACAACATAAAATCTAATCATATTTTAAGCTGACATGTTTAATTCGTTTCACAAATGGATCATGTTTAGGTTGTATTATTAAAATTAAAGGGTGTTAACTTTTTAAAAAATAAATTACAAACTTTAATGTGTTTATATTAATATTACATGTCAAGCATGTTTACTATTTTATTTTCTTTACATTCAGCAAGTTCGACCCAGATAAAACTTCACCAGGATTGGATTTTATGGTCAAGGGATTGGGTTATGGTTGATGTATTTAACATAAATTGGATTGACACCTTGATATGGGTTATCTTCTTTGATACAAGACCATATGCTTATCGATCTAGCAATACACAGACAATGAACACATGTTTTAAGCTATATTTTTATCCTTACAACCTTTGACAAGTCTACACTTGTCTTTCGCTTTCGGGGCATCCAAGTTTCCTAGATGCCGTATTAATCAATATCACCCAGGAGCCCGGGACATCTTTGGCTATTGTGGATTAAGCATTAATCCTCACAGATACGTAACTAGCGTTGGATCAACTATTGCTTAAATTTGTCACCTGTTGCTTAGTGAAGTTAGTTTGGGCATGAGGTTTATGCTTATAGAATCTAAGACAGTAGATGTAATGCAAAAATCTGTTCACAATAAATAAGTAAACAGATATGTAATATGCGAGTTCTAATAAGTTACAAAAGTGTAACTTATTAATTTTTTTCCCTCACATCAAAAACAACATCAAGCATCTTATTCTTATTCAAAAAATTAACAAGTTATAAGTCGGTATAAATAAGCAATCCCAATTCCCAAACACCCCCCTTAGATAAAACAATTATCATTAATAATATTTAATCTTAGACAAAACAGCAAAACTAGTTCTTTATGTTTGCATGCTTTTTTAATGGTCGTCATTTCGCAAACTTAATGACAGAAAGCATTCTTTTTGTTTAAAAACTATATCACCTTATGTCCTTTTGGCCTAACCTAGTTAAATTTTCTTGTTAAATCCAGTCATGTGCAAGGCACGTGAGGATAGTTTTGTAAATTTACATATTTATCTTAAAGTCACTCACTCACACACACTCTCTCTCTCTCTCTCACTTCTTTCTCTTTTTCTCTCTCTAACCACCACCCACACCACCGTCCAAATGGCCGGCAATCAAGTGGGCAAACTTGGTGGCCGGCGATGTTTACAGATCCAGATGGGCGGTGGTAGCATCAATGGGCGACGATGTTTGCAGATCCAAATGGGCGGTGGTAGCGTCAATGGCCGGCGATGTTTACAGATCCAAATGGCCAGCGATCCAAATCAAATGGGTTTTAGGTTTAAAGATCTATATGTTTACAGATCTGAGATTGAGTAGGCCGGTGGTAGCATCAATGGGCGAATTGTAATGGTTGCCGGCGATGTGGTGGTGGTCATGGCTAGATGGTGGCCGGCCATATATTTAACGGCAAGACAGAGATGGGTGGAGATGGATTAGGGCCAAAGTTAGGGTTTTTGATTTTGTAAATGATGAGTATTGGGAGTTACAGTGGAGGCGGCTTACGGTTAATTAGTGGTCATGGTGGTTGTGGGTGGAGGCGGCGGCAAATGGTGGGTGGGGGTGCTTGTTTAG
Source organism: Bidens hawaiensis (assembly GCF_021521415.1). Classification (NCBI taxonomy): domain Eukaryota; kingdom Viridiplantae; phylum Streptophyta; class Magnoliopsida; order Asterales; family Asteraceae; genus Bidens; species Bidens hawaiensis. Next base: position 2,567 of record NW_027498105.1, read on the forward strand.
TTGGTGATGGTAGGGGTGGTGGTCTTTAGGAGGGAGAAAGAGAGAGAGAGAGAGAGAGAGAGAGAGAGAGAGAGGGGTGGGATTTTATTTTTCTTAAATTTAAATATTTATTTAATTTTTATTATTAAATAATGTGTAAAGTTATAAAAGTACTCTCATGTGTATTGCACATGATTAGATTTAACGAAAATATTTAACCGGGTTAGGGCTAAAGGACCTAACGTGAAAGGAATTTAAAACATACAGTATGATTTCTGTCATTTGTTTCGCGAAACGTCCAAACATAAAGGACTTCTTCTGTTTTGTCTTAATCTTATCTTGTTATCATTATTACAACTAGGGGTGAGCAGGATAAAGGTCAGACCCTTGAAACCCTTTTATCCGACTTGTAAAACTTTTAATTAAACCTAAATATATAATATAGGTCGAGTAAAGGGTATTTAAATTTCACCTTAAAGGGTAAAAGGGTTTTAAGGGTCCGACCTTTTTTCAAGCCCTTTACCCATTTACTAGAATCTAGATAGATATACATCAGATTCACTATTAATCTGAAATGTAGGAGAGGTTTATATTTTATATATGATTCATCATAAATTTTCCAACTACTAAGAAAAATAAATATAAAAGGCCATACTACTGATTGGAAGCATATATATATATATATATATATATATATATATATATATATATATATATATATATATATATATGAAAATCACTGAATTGCTCTCTACATGTAATTTGTGAATGTGAATATTATTGCATTGGTTCAAATGGTTGATAAACTTTTGAAATTAGAGTTTACTGTGTTATTAAATGAAAGTATAATTATTCTAGGATTCATATATTAAAGTCATATAGGATATATTACGATTACTGTTTTAAAAAGGTTGAACCCTTGAAACCCTTATTTATACTCGACCCTTTTATTGTTTAGTTGCTAAGGGAAAAGGGACCGGGTAGGTAAAAAGGCATGAACAGCCCTAATTACAACATCCGGCGTTGTAATTAACCAGCAGCAGCATCGTAAGTAAAAATGGCGGGAGACTGCAGACAGTGGGATGAAGAGGCCTACAGAGACAGCATACTAGATGACCTGGAATCCAGTTCACTCACCATCTTCCGTACGGTCTTCTCTCCGTCTCCTACTACTGACCCAAACCCTAATTTCATCGTCGCCGCCTCTAGCGACGGCTCAATCGCATCGTATTCGTTATCCTCGCTAATCTCCTCCGTCGTATGTTGTTACATTGTCTAATTTTTAATACTTGCCAACCAATTTCATGCATTCCTTTGCTTTTGCTTGCAGTCACCAGCTTTTGGGAATTCTAGGGCTCAAAAGTAAGTCATTTATATTTTATGATTATTGCGGAAAAATATCTGATATCGATTATCGCGGGTGGGATTTCGGTAATTTTAATATCATGTAAATTCATATATATAGCTATTTACCACTAAACACTTAAAACACTGACATTGAACACTAAAAATGGATAATAAAGACTTAAAACACCGATGTAGGGAATATCTGTGACATATCGGTCAATATCGTGGATATAATCGCTACCGATATTTTACCGAGGGACCGATAACCGGTATATCGGTGATATATCAGTGATATGTTGGCGATATCGACTGCATATGAATTGAAAGTGATTATACAAAGCCTTTTGAGGATGCATTTAGGTTGTGTTTTTTGAATATGTGATTATTATTATTACAATTTCGTGTTGCATAATAAGCACTTTCAACACATGTTCTATTATCATAATTGGTTTATCTGATTTTGATTACATCTCACTTTCAACTTTCAAATTTGTGCTTCCAAACAGCCCCTTAATGAGGGTGAGTATTTGCGGTTTGCTTATGGTTGTTTTCTTTAGTTTATTTGTAGCTGAACCTGACTGTTTAATTCATGGACATGATGGGCCTACTTATGATGTCAAGTTCTACGGTGATGGTGAAGATTCCTTGCTGTTGAGGTAAACGCCTGATGATGCTTGCTGCTAGTTATATACTTATGTGTTGGCTTGTGTTTGATAATTCCTTTTTATTGTTTCTTCACATATATATAGTTTTCATTACACACCCTCCGTTCAAGAATCAAGTCTGTTTTTTTAGGAAAATTACAACCATTTTACTTTGAAAACAATACAAACTGTTTGTAACAGTAACATTGCAGGTTTCCTAAAGTGGATCATAGTTAAATTTTTGATTGTATATGCATTATGTTTGTTCAGAAAAGATAAAATTGATGAATGCGATACAATTTCTTAGAACTGGTTGATTTCAATGTCTTACCATGCTCTTTTTGTAAACTATTTATACTGGTTAACACTATAATTTTGTCTAATATTTGTTTAACTTATGTTTCTATTTAGTTGCGGTGATGATGGTAGGATTCGAGGATGGAAGTGGATGGATGTGTTGGAAGCAAAGCAGGATGGTTTGTCACACGATATTTTATTTATTTTGACTTTATGAAGTTTTAAGTTACAGTTCAATAAATGTGATATGTTCGTTCTTTAACATAATCTTGATACACTTTATTCACTACACACATTATTCTTGCAGGTGGCCTTCTGAAGCCGCAACTTGACTTAGCAAATCCTCAACATAAGTCAGTCGCATAAACTTAAAACTATGATAAATTATGTATGCGTATGTTCTAACTAATGCGTTTTTCCTTCTCCCTCAGAGGTCCTTGGGGTGCACTTTCCCCTATCCCTGAAACTAATGCTATTGCTGTTGATACTCAGGTCTGTAAGCTTTTCCTTAAAAAAACCATTTGTCGGCATTTATAACTAGATAAACATGTATGTAAGATGTGAGTTGATTTTTCATGTACCATAGGGAGGCTCCATACATGCAGCTGCTGGTGATTCATGCGCCTATTGTTGGGATGTGGTATGCATTTCCTGAATGTGATTAAATAATCAAGTACAGAGATCAGTTTTCTGTTTCTCTTTCTGGTTAAATGGATTTCTATATTGTGCAATACATTTTCAGGAGAAATCTAAAATCAAACTGACATTTAAAGGGCATGCTGGTTATCTACATTCTGTTGTTGCCCGAAATTCTTGTAATCAGGTGTTATGATGATCTGTTTTGTTTTTCTCTTCTCACTTAATTGTGCTGTCAGTTAATGTATTCTGTTAGTTAATCTTGTTTTCCACTGCTCTGTTTGTAGATTATAACTGGCTCAGAGGATGGAACAGCCAGAATTTGGGGTAAGTATCTCAAAACACTTTATTTAAATAATTAGATTGCTATTATAATAATTGCATAGTTTCTGCAATCAAATTATAGGTATTAGTTATCAACCGGCCAACTCTTAATTTGGTTGGTGTATTGCAGATTGCAGAAGTGGAAAGTGTACTAATGTTATTGAGCCAGGAAAAGATAAGAAATCTAAAGAGTTCTTTTCATATGTCAGTTGCATTGCTCTTGATGCTAATGAAAAGTGGTTGGTAAGGCAATATCTTTATACATATTCTAGTTTTTTGTGAGCACATGCTTCACATGTGTTTCTGTTTTAGATTTTAAGTAATACTGAATCTATTTGTAGGCATGTGGGTCTGGGCGAAATTTATCTGTGTGGAATCTTTCTGCTTCTGAAAGAATTTCAGGGATCACGACACGTGCTTGTATCCAAGATATATGCTTTGATGATAATCAAGTAAGGACTTTTATTTATTTTAGTTTGTGGGCCATATACTCTATGTGAAAGTTATCTTCTCTTTGTTTTTTTTACTTATGTTGTATCGATCATTTCCAGATGTTAGCTGTGGGTGCAGAACCAGTTTTGAGTCGTTATGACATAAACAGCGTTATGCTTTCTCAGATACAATGCGTACCTCGGTCAACATTTTCCGTTTCCTTGCATTCGTCGGGTGTATGTTCCTCGTTTCCAGTTCCTTTTTGTATTCAACTCCGAAAAGATTTTCAACTATTTTAAGTTATATGCTCTTCCAAAATGATTAAACAAAAACACATAATTTAAAATATGTAGGGACTACAGACCTACAGTTACTTATCAGGACAATGCAATTTCACCCTTTTGAGAAGCAACTTTTGATGAATTTAAAATACTAATTGATTTGAAAAGCTTGCAAAATTTGATAAAAAGAGTTATGTAGCTGAAAATTGGAAACTGTAACCATCAAATTTTGGAAGCGGAGTAATAAATACCAAAAATATCAACATGAAATTAGAAAGTCATGGTCAAAAGTAGAAATTTACAGTTATTTGTCTGCTTTACAGGTTATCTGTGTTTCTGGTTACGGCGGTGTAGTAGACGTTATCTCTCAATTTGGAAGCCATCTTTGTTCGTTTCGTTATAAATGAAGTTTCAAAAGCAATGGTTGATTCTGTTTAACAATGCCTTTGGATTTAGAAATCTGACCAATGTGCATCATTCCTATGAGACAATGTAATAGAAATTGTAATATTTTTGTATCCACAATTTCTCAGGCATATGGTGGCAAGCAATGCATAGCCGTAGTTAGACGTGCACAAAAAAACCGGTTCCGGAACCTAACTGGTGGAACCGAACCGGAACCGGTTCCAGTTCCAACCCGGTTGGAACAATACCCGGTTTGGGTATTTTTGTACCCGAAAATCGTACCCGGTTCTCCTATTTGTATGTCAGTACCAGTTCCAACCCGGTTCCTACCCGGTTCTTAATTGGAACCGGTTTGGTTCGTACCCGGAATAACCGGTTCCGACGGGTTTTTTTGAAGGGTCAAACAAAAGTCAAACTAGCCGTTGGAACCGGTTCCAACGGTAATATAGCCGTTGGAACCGGTTTTTTTTAGACACCAATTAGCCGTTGGAACCGGTTCCAACGGTAATATAGCCGTTGGAACCGGTTTTTGAGACAATAGATCCGTTGGAACCGGTTCCAACGGTAATATAGCCGTTGGAACCGGTTTTTGGGCCAAACCTATATATAACTTGTTTCCATTACTTGTTTCACCACCAAACTCAAAAACAAACTGCAATACTACTCCTTTAGCGAACCCGTTCCTTTACCCGACCATCCAACTAAATATTATTATGGCACCCATTAAAAAAACTAACAACAAGGCTAAGAAGAGTGTTTTTGTTGCCCCCGTTTTTGTTACGGAGGACCCAAGGGTTGTTACGGTAGTCAACCATAACCGCAACCAAGACATATGGAAGAATTGGGATTTGATTGTGGATGACGAAGGTTATCAAAAGGCTCGTTGCAAACTATGTGGTTCAATATTAAAGCACGATTCCAACTCTACTTTGAGAAAGCACATCGAGAAGCCATATCGCAAGGCGTTGAAAGGGATTGGCGCGACCGATCAAATTGACTTGGGTAAAGATGGTACACTATTTCGTTACAACACGACTCAAGTTCAAGATAGAATGGCAAAGTTCGTTATTCAACGAGGTTTGCCGTTTAACCACTTTGATGACCCGGAGTTGACGTCGTTGATTCGCGAAACTCTACAACCGAGATACACACATGTAAGTCGTACTACCTTAAGACGTCATTGTATCAGGTTGTGGGAGTATGCTAAAAAAGAGTTAATCGAGTCTTTTCATTCTTTAGAAGCCATGGTTAGTTTAACTACCGATGTTTGGTCGGCACCACACGGGTTGCCCGAATCATACATATGTGTCACCGCTCATTGGGTTGATCCGGTGACATGGCAATTGATGAAACGCACCATCGCTTTTGAAAACTTCTCGTTCCCACATACCGCCGAAAAATTGTTTGAATTACTTGATGAAGTTATAACGACTTACAACTTGAGAAATAAAATATTTTCGATTTCGTTTGACAACGCTTCAAACAATACTAAGGCGGCTGAAAAATTTATCATTAAATATTCACCACCTTGTTTCGGGGATTTTTTTCATGTCCGATGTGTTGCACATATCATCAACTTGGTTGTCCAAATAGGTCTTGACAATGAACACATTTGTGATGATTTAAAATACTTTAGACTTATGTTACAAGATGTCTTCAAAAGTGGTAAAAGAAGACATCTTGAATATAAGAACTATTGCAAGTCGGTTGAAAGAAAGTATTTGGGGCCGAATTGGGACGTTCCAACCCGTTGGAACTCAACTTGTCATATGTTAAAGTGTGCTTTTGCCCAACGCCAAACTTTACAAGCTTTTCATAACAATCTTGTTGAAGAACGCGAGGCCGATATGTTTCCGGAAAGTGTTTGGGTCCAAGTCGGTTATTTGTTGGAGTATCTTGATGTGTTCAAAAAGTCAACAACAAAATTATCGGGAGTCTATTACCCTACTAGTTGTTGGGTTTTGCAAGAATTGTACTATATGTCTTGTGTTTTTAAAAGCTTTGCGGAGAAGAACAAACTCTTCGAAAATATTGTTGCGGTGATGAAAGAAAAGTTCATAAAATATTTTGAAATCATACCGCCGGTCTTTACTTGTGCCGCCGCATTAAACCCCTATTGGAATGTTAATGGGGTTGAAACAACGATTGAGGAAATATTCGACAACTTAGGTATGAACGAGATTGACCCGAAGTTGTCGACGGAAGCGAAGGACAAGTTCAACAAAAACCTTCAAGACCTTTATGACCATTATTTTCAAATGTATGGTCCAAGCACGAGATCGTCTTTTGTGAAAAAAACAACAACTGGTAGGCCGTGTAATGACCCACTTATAAACTTGATGAATGGGATTCGTGAATCGGCATCTAAGAGGCAAAGAGGAAACACACCAAGTAGCGAACTTGGTCGATATAGTGGAGCAAACTATGTTGAGGGCGCAACGGTCGACGAAATTCGCAATATTGATTTGTTGGCTTGGTGGAAAGGTAAACAAAACGAATTTCCCATTCTATCCGCCATGGCTCGTGATTTGCTTGCCGTACAAGCCTCAACGGTTGCTTCCGAATCGGTTTTTTCTCTTAGTGGGAGGGTGTTATCTATGCGAAGAACAAAACTAACTCCCGAGTCTCTAGAGGTTTGCATTTGCCTAAAGGACCATTTGGATGCGGTGGATCGTGTACAACACAAGGCGAACTTTGAAGACGAAATACCAATAGAGCGTCATATTCATGATGAGGAGGCGGAGGACGGGGTTTCTTCCGATAACGAAGACGAGGGTGAAGACGAGAATGAAGACGAAGAAGAGTTGTAATTATTTGTTTTGGTAAAATTATTTGTAACTTGTTCAACTAATATTTAGTTTTGATTTGTTTTATTATAATTACTTTTGTTACTCATGATTAATTGTTTGTTACTTTTTTAATAACGACGAACATTTTATTCATCTAAAAAATAACTATTACAAACATTATTAAAACATAAACGATACTAAACATAACAACTAAAACATAAAAGACAAAGTCCGTCGTTTTAATCCGGGAATACTTATTTTTGGGTTGTAGAGCCGGACGACTCTCCCACTTCCGTTTTTTTAGCTTCCAATCTTCTTTTCTCTCGACAATACTTATTCGTATGTTTTCGTAATGTCGAGTTGGACGCTGCTTTAAGAAACTTCGAGCAATATTTGCAACGTGCCAACTCATGTGAGTCGGTCATGAGACACAAATCGTAATGAACCCAAACATCGGGGCATCTTGTTGCTTCGATCACCATAACAACGTCATCATTGGTTGCCATTTATTGTCGGTTTAAGGTTAATTGTGGTTTGGAGTGTGTTTTATAGTTTTGGGAGTGGTTTAACAAGTACACAAACAAACCTTGCTATTTATAGAAAGAAGATAACCTATTTATAGTTAAAAAACCGGTTCCAACGGTTAAAAACGGCTATATAGCCGTTGGAACCGGTTCCTAACGGCTATAATGTTTAAATTTCAAAAAAAAACCGGTGGAACCTGTTTTTACGTAAAAACCGGTTCCGGTTCCACCCTACCCGGTTCCTAAAAGTTTGCATTTCTGGGCATCGGTTCGGGTCGGGAACCGAACCGGTTCCTGACTGGAACCGGTGTCATTTTGTACCCGGGGTGAAAAAAACCGGTTCCGAACCGGTTCGGGTTTTCAAGGTGAACCCGAATTGTGCACGTCTAGCCGTAGTGACAAAATGGGTTCAACAGCCAATATTGAAAATACAGATATAGATATCCAATAATAACATGTTTAAGAACAGCATAATTGCTATTTTACATTGTAGTTTCTGAATTCATTTATTTGCTTATATGAAGAGCCTAGGTAAAATTGGAAGATTGATATACCTATATACATGCCCTTTTCAAATGGATATTTTATACATGTGATATGTTATTTTTAACCTTACTATTATCAACGCTTCATATTATATAGGTTTTTGTCTCCAAACTTTAGTTTCACATATTTACTTTTCACTTATCAACTTTAGTAATAAATTTAGATCTTTACCTTTAGGCTTGTTAATGAAACTTTTGCCATGACAAATCGAGTCAATAACAATCAACTTCTCGCACGCTTTCAAACATGTAACGCATTAAACCTGTTTTGCCACAAGGAGTGATAAAAAGAAAATAATATAAACCATTAAACCAACCATAAGATAGATACATGGATATCCAAAAGAAAGAAAGGAGTAGTCGTCATTAGAAAACAAAGAATTAGTGACCTCTGCGTAGCATCCACGTCCATCAAAAAGAATAATATAATAATAATAATAATAATAATAATAATAATAATAATAATAATTTTCTAAGCAATAATGATAATAAATAATGGAACCGTCTAAATAAAAAAGGAGCTAGGGGTAAAATGGTCAAAAAGAATGAGAAACTCGGGGCAAAAGAGTCACAAAAAGTAGTAGGGTAAGATTTCAATACTACTACTACTACTACAATCTATCATCCATCGTCTCTCTTTCTCAACTCCTCCACGGCCACTCAGAGGAGTTTGAGAAAACCCTAAAAAAACTCTCCACTTTTGCTTCCAAATCTTTCCATCAGTCTTCGATTCAGGTGCAACAGATCCCTAATTTCATCACATCACTCTGATTGTTGAATCTGATTTTGTGTTTAGTTGTTATTATGCGTATTCGATCTGACTTTTGCGTGTGTGCGTGATAGATCGGTGTTGATTTAGATTAGATGTACGGATGCTGTTCTTTTGTTTCTTTCTCTATTTACTGATTCAACTTCTCTCTATTTGCAATGCAAGCTAACTTTATATCTGTATTGGAATCCACGGCTGATCTACATCACCGTGGATCTATCAACTTTAAAGAATAGATGCTTATTCGATTCATGAATTCATAACTTATTAAGTACAAGTTTACTTTTGTTAGGACTAGTGAACACCTTGAGCATCAAAAACGCATGTAAACTTAATGAATCTTTAAAAATAATCTTATTTTTCTTTTTGTTTGTCTACAATACTTTATTACAAATATGTTTATGCTTCAGGATTAGGATCTTGGTTCTATAAGCTCAGGGTATGATTTTTAAAAAAGCTTTCTTGTAGTGTTGATGTCTTTTCTTTAATTAGTCGATGCTATGAAGGCCTTTTATAGCTTGTGGAAGGATGAACTGAATATAGATGACTCTATCTTTATACTATTCATACATGCATTTGTTCACTCGCACACATACATTTAATTGCATGTCTCTGTATCTTAAAGTCTCTTATTGTTTATTGTTCGTTTTGTCTTTTGTAGTCATGGCAGGCGCAGCACCAGAAGGTTCCCAGTTTGATACTCGTCACTTTGATTCCAAAATGAACGAGTTGTAAGTTTGACACTTTGTGTCTAGTGTTTATGTATATAATAACTATTTCATATGTTGGTATTTTCAGTTTTTATAAACCAATGTGCAAAAGACATGATTTTCCCTTGCTAATGGCTTACTTTTATTGATGCTGCAGGCTTTCTACTGATGGACAGGATTTTTTCACATCATATGATGAAGTTTATGATAGTTTTGATGCCATGGGTTTGCAAGAAAACTTATTAAGAGGCATCTATGCATATGGTTAGTGCATATAGTTTTTTGTATATTTCTTACAAAAGGCTTTGTTTAATTGTTTTGTGTATATTTTTTCAGGTTTTGAAAAGCCATCAGCAATTCAACAAAGGGGAATTGTTCCATTCACCAAGGGTCTTGATGTGATTCAACAAGCTCAATCAGGAACCGGAAAGACTGCAACTTTTTGCTCTGGCATCCTTCAACAACTTGACTACAATGTAGTCGAGTGTCAGGCTTTGGTTCTTGCTCCAACCCGTGAGCTTGCACAACAGATTGAGAAAGTCATGCGGGCCCTCGGTGACTACCTTGGTGTCAAGGTTCATGCTTGCGTGGGTGGGACCAGTGTACGTGAGGATCAACGCATCCTCTCAGCTGGTGTTCATGTTGTTGTTGGTACGCCTGGACGTGTTTTTGACATGCTTAGGAGACAGTCACTACGTGCTGATAACATCAAGATGTTTGTGTTGGATGAAGCTGATGAAATGCTTTCAAGAGGTTTCAAGGATCAGGTTATTTTCTTTTCTTACATTAATGTACATTACATTTTTAATCTTTTTAAATGCTAAATTTTCTTTCTTTTAGATCTATGATATCTTCCAGCTGTTACCATCAAAGGTCCAGGTGGGTGTGTTCTCTGCAACCATGCCACCCGAGGCTCTAGAAATCACAAGGAAGTTCATGAACAAACCCGTAAGAATCCTCGTGAAACGTGATGAATTAACCTTAGAAGGTATCAAACAGTTTTATGTCAATGTTGAAAAAGAAGAATGGAAACTTGAAACCCTTTGTGATCTTTACGAAACCTTGGCGATCACACAAAGTGTCATTTTCGTGAACACCCGACGAAAGGTTGACTGGTTAACCGACAAGATGCGCAGCCGTGACCACACGGTCTCCGCTACTCACGGAGACATGGACCAGAACACCCGTGACATCATCATGCGTGAGTTCCGATCAGGTTCTTCACGTGTGTTGATCACAACTGATCTTTTGGCACGTGGTATTGATGTCCAGCAAGTGTCACTTGTGATCAACTATGACCTTCCAACACAACCTGAAAATTACCTTCATCGTATTGGACGAAGTGGGCGGTTTGGGAGAAAAGGTGTTGCGATCAACTTTGTGACACTTGATGATGAACGGATGCTTGCTGATATTCAGAAGTTTTATAATGTGGTGGTTGAGGAGTTGCCGTCCAATGTCGCTGATCTGATTTAGAGAAACGGATTTTGGGACGCTGGTCTTGTTTTAAGTGAAGGTGAAAAGTTAGAAGGTGTTTTTTGAAATCTATCGGTTTTGGTTGGTTGTTTTAAGTTTAATGTTATTGTTAAGTGACTTGGTGTTGTAAGATATTTGGAACTTATATTTGTGTACTCTTATGGTCCTGGATTTGTTTATTATTTCATCTTTTGGTATAATTATAATTGTATTTCTGGTTAAGTTTTTGGTCTAGTTTTTCATTTCATGTGTGAATTTTTTGTTCGAATGATGTGCTACTAATGTGAGTGTTTGGGTGGGATTTGATTATAAATAATGTGTCAAATTTGAAAGACAAAAGTTATATGGTATTTTAAAGCTACACAACTGAAATTATAAACTTTTATATTATTGAAATTTGTTATAATTACGCCCTGCTTGCGGTGTTCGCATATAATGTATATATGTGTGAACCCTCGGGTGGGCAAAAGTAAAATTGCACTAATTTTGACGTTATTTTACTAATCTCGTGAAAATAACGTTAAAAGTGGCGGAAGGTTAATCAGGCATCATGTGGTGGCGTTGATAGCCGAAAGACAAGGGCACATGCACCGATCAGCCGGTGTCCCGATGATTGAGTGCTATGTGCCTTATGTCCAAGGCTTGATGCAAAACTACTATCGAGCCGGGGGTCTCACCGGAAGCAGCCTCTCTATCCCTATGGGATAGAGGTAAGGCTGTCTACATCTTACCCTCCTCAGACCCTACCATAGCATTGCTATTGGTGGGATATACTGAGTACGATGATGATGATGATGATGATGATGATGATGATGATGATGAAATTTGTTATAATTTTTGTGTTTGAATGAGCATATTATTCATGAACATATTATTTGGTTTACTTAAAAGTTAAATCATAATAATTATTTAATTCATGGATAGTTTTATCTTTTAGACTTTTGCCACCATAAGTTAGAGGTGCACAAATCGGGTTCAAATGGAAAACCCGAACCGGTTCCAAACCGGTTTTTTTACACCGGGTTGTAAAATGGCACCGGTTCCAATCAAGAACCGGTTCGGTTCCCGACCCGAACCGATGTCTAGATATGCGAACTTTTAAGAACCGGGTAGGGTATGAACCGGAACCGGTTTTTACGTAAAAACCGGTTCCACCGGTTTTTTTTGAAATTTAAAAATTAGAGCCGTTAGGAACCGGTTCCAACGGCTATATAGCCGTTTTTGACCGTTGGAACCGGTTTTTTAACTATAAATAGGTTATTTTCTTACTATGAATAGCAAGGTTTGTTTGTTTACTTGTTAAATCACTTCCAAAACTATAAAACACACTCCAAACCACAATTAACCTTAAACCGACAACAAATGGCAACCAATGATGACGTTGTTATGGTGATCGAAGCAACAAGATGCCCCGATGTTTGGGTTCATTACGATTTGTGTCTCATGACCGACTCACATGAGTTGGCACGTTGCAAATATTGCTCGAAGTTTCTTAAAGCAGGGTCCAACTCGACATTACGAAAACATACGAATAAGTATTGTCGAGAGAAAAGAAGATTGGAAGTCAATTTAAACTTGAGTCGTGTTGTAACGAAATAGTGTACCATCTTTACCCAAGTCAATTTGATCGGTCGCGCCAATCCCTTTCAACGCCTTGCAATATGGCTTCTCGATGTGCTTTCTCAAAGTAGAGTTGGAATCGTGCTTTAATATTGAACCACATAGTTTGCAACGAGCCTTTTGATAACCTTCGTCATCCACAATCAAATCCCAATTCTTCCATATGTCTTGGTTGCGGTTATGGTTGACTACCGTAACAACCCTTGGGTCCTCCGTAACAGGAACGGGGGCAACAAAAACACTCTTCTTAGCCTTGTTAGTTTTTTTTATGGGTGCCATAATAATATTTAGTTGGATGGTCGGGTAAAGGAACGGGTTTGCTAAAGGAGTAGTATTTTAGTTTGTTTTTGAGTTTGGTGGTGAAACAAGTAATGGAAACAAGTTATATATAGGTTTGGGCATCAAAAACCGGTTCCAACGGCTAGATTACCTTTGGAACCGGTTCCAACGGATCTATTGTCTCAAAAACCGGTTCCAACGGCTATATTACCGTTGGAACCGGTTCCAACGGCTAATTGGTGTCTAAAAAACCGGTTCCAACGGCTATATTACCGTTGGAACCGGTTCCAACGGCTAATTGGTGTCTAAAAAACCCGTCGGAACCGGTTTTTCCGGGTACGAACCGAACCAGTTCCAATTAAGAACCGGGTAGGAACCGGGTTGGAACTGGTACTGACATACAAATAGGAGGACCGGGTACGATTTTCGGGTACAAAAATACCCAAACCGGGTATTGTTCCAACCGGGTTGGAACTGGAACCGGTTCTGATTCGGTTCCACCAGTTAGGTTCCGAAACCGGTTTTTTTGTGCACGTCTACCATAAGTTGGTATCTAATTTCTAAACTTTTGCCAACTTTTGCCACCATTGTTTGGTTATTTGAAGTTTTGAACTTTATGCCACTTACTTTTTCCTTAAACATTTTTTAATTTATACTTCTATTGAACTTACTTTTATCTTTTATACTTTGGTCATCAAACTTATAAAAAACAATTTGATAAAGTTTCAACTTTTGTCACAAGCCACTAAACTTATTTTTGCCTTTTATATTTTGACCACCAAACTTATAAAAACCAACTTCAAAACTTTTGCAACAAAAACTTTCAACTTTCATCACTGAACATCTTTTTTGATGGTATCGTAATGAACCAAACCAATACCGACCAAGTTTCCACCTCAGCGCATCAGTTCAAAGCAGCTACAAGGAGAAGGTCTGGTCTATCTGGATCATTTCGTGTTTCCAACGAAGGCGTTTTCACAAATCAAGTTCAAGTCGTTGCAGCGCGTGGGGTCTCCAACTTGTGTAATCTTAAATAGTAGAAGTAACCACTTTAAAAAGTTTTATTAGCTAGCATTTTACTAATCACCACATAGAATAATAGAAATCTTTTGAATATTACTGGTAGGGGTTATAACGTAAACTTGACTCAATGGGAAGTTAATCTTGGATGAAACAAACAAACAAACAATATAAAACCTCCATTAACCTTCTTTCTTTTACACAACTCCACGGTGCAGATCCGAGGAAGGAGTTTGCTTAAACAGTTGCCATCATATCCTCTTAGGTTTGTCTCTTTTATATTATATTTTGCATGCACGGCTTTGTAATTTCTATCAGTTACATTTTGTTTTCTATTTCATATTAATTATTATGTTGTTGATTTCGATCTACGTACATTCAGTTATCATTAACTAATTAACCCTTGTTAGAATTGATGATTTGTACTGTTTTCACTCAATTTACATGCATGATCGATCTCACTTATTATGTATAAATTGAAAATTGTAAAAAAATCAATCTAGCTAGTTCTTTATCCGAGGTTTCTCAGTTTGATACTCGTCAATATGATTCAAAAATGAGTGATTTGTAAGTTCTGATCATCATGTATACATACATATTTTCTTACACACATTAATTAAGTATTGAACCTTTTACAAATCTACTTTGGAAAACCATCTTGACAACTAGTTATATAGTTATTTGTTATCTTATTTCTAATAATGTTCATTTGTTAATTCTCTACAGACTTTCATCTGATGTGCAAGATAATTTATTTACTTCTTATGATGAAGTTTATAATAGTTTTGATGCAATGGACTTGCCAGAAAACCTCTTGAGGGGCATTTATGCATATGGTATATATGCAATGCATACTATAACATTGCTAGTATATATATATATATGATATTGCTTATTCGAATCAGTTTTATGAAAATAATAAATGTTGTAGGATTTGAGAAACCGTCAGCAATTCAACAAAGGGGAATTGTCCCATTCACAAAGGGTCTTGATGTGATCCAACAAGCTCAATCAGGAACCGGAAAGACAGCAACTTTTTGCTCAGGTATCCTTCAACAACTTGATTATGACATTGTCGAATGCCAGGCTTTGGTCTTAGCACCAACATGTGAACTTGCACAACAAATTGAGAAAGTCATGCGGGCCCTCGGTGACTGCCTCGGTGTCAAGGTTCATGCTTGTGCGGGCGGGACCAGTGTTCGTGAGGACCAAAGGATTCTCTTGGCTGGGGTTCATGTCGTTGTTGGCACTCCTGGTCGTGTTTTTGATATGCTAAGGAGGCAATCGCTTCGACCAGACTATATTAACATGTTCGTGCTTGATGAGGCTGATGAAATGCTTTCACGAGGTTTCAAAGATCAGGTGCGTCAAATGAACAGTAATTAATTACTGTTTGGTGTAAAACTAAAAGTTACACTGAGGTTTTTTATATAACATATAAACTTGGTGTAAAACTAAAAGTTACACTGAGAGGTTTTTTATATAACATATAAACTATATGTTATATAAAAAACCTCTCAGTGTAACTTTTAGTTTTACACAGCTTATATGTTATATAAAAAACCTCTCTGTGTAACTTTTAGTTTTACACCAGACAGTTAATTATTGTTCATTTGACGTACCCGAACATGATTTTCATTCTTTTTTCTTCCAAAATGTCATTTAATGCTCCATTTTTATTTTAAACTCTATATTTTGTTTATGAATCTGGCCCTGCAGATTCAATCAGTCCGACTAGTGAACCAATAACGGGACTGATAAGGTAATAAAAACATTTTTGGATTATTAATTAATTAATTTATTTATTGCATTCAGATCTATGACATATTCCAGCTTCTCCCAACAAAGGTTCAAGTAGGAGTCTTCTCAGCAACCATGCCTCCAGAAGCCTTAGAAATAACAAGAAAATTCATGAACAAACCCGTCCGAATCCTTGTTAAGCGCGACGAACTCACCTTAGAAGGCATCAAACAGTTTTACGTCAACGTCGAAAAAGAAGAATGGAAGCTCGAAACCCTCTGCGACCTTTACGAGACCTTAGCCATCACTCAAAGTGTCATATTCGTCAACACACGCCGCAAAGTCGACTGGTTAACCGACAAAATGCGCAGCCGAGACCACACTGTCTCGGCCACACACGGGGACATGGATCAAAACACTCGTGACATCATAATGCGTGAGTTTCGATCGGGTTCTTCACGCGTGTTGATCACAACTGATCTTTTGGCACGTGGGATTGATGTCCAACAAGTGTCACTTGTGATCAACTATGATCTTCCAACACAACCCGAAAATTATCTTCATTGTATCGGACGAAGCGGGCGGTTTGGGAGAAAAGGCGTTGCTATTAATTTTGTGACCGCTGAAGATCAGAGAATGCTGTTTGATATTCAAAAGTTTTATAATGTGGCTGTTGAGGAGTTGCCATCAAATGTTGCTGATTTGCTTTAATTAATTAAGGTTAGTGTTTGTGTTCTTCAGTTAGAAGATGAGGTGAGTGAGGTATTGTTCTTGATTTTCAAACATGTTTTTTTATCCTAAATCTGGTAGTTGAGTTGGCATAATATATAAGCTTATGTCGCAATTATTAGTTAGTTAATCATAAACAAAAAAAACTTATTTACTAGTCATTTTTTCTAAATTGTTGTTTCATGAAATAAGTAAATTTGATATTTTTGTTGGTTTTTAAGGACATGTATAATATGTTACAAGTAAATTTGTAGAAGCATGTATGGAATTTTTCCTTAGATGAATAATTAGTAAAATTTTGTAACATTCTAAAAGTATTTTATAAGATTGACACACTTAAAAGTAGGTTGACTTAAAAAAAAAGTTAAAATGATTTTAGTGAAAAAAACATGATAAATAGGTTGAATTTGAACCATTCAATATTTTTGCTTAGTCTCGAAGGTTTTGAGACCTTATGCCGTTACTTTCTCCTCATCAACAATAAGAAATATTATAAATTTATAAATTCTAATATATGAATATTTCAACATTTAGGGGCACGGTTTTGGACCAACAAAGGAGACCCCCACCCCTAAGTTTTAAATACTATTTGCTATATCTTATGCCACAAGAAAACAATAAATGTTTTAAGAAATGTCATGCGGTTGTTTAATATGTCCATAAGCGACACGATTTGGGCACGCGTGGAATCAAACGTCATGCAAGCCAAATTAAACTTTCAACGTGTTATTAGTTCTTGTTATTTTATTATATGATATATGTAACAAATCCACTAATACATAACATATTTATAAAATACTGATTAAAGTTTTGAGTAAAGTAATAAACACTTAAATACACTTTCAATTTACCTGCTTTCATTTTAAATATTTACAATAGTTATCTTAGAACAATTGATAAAATAACTCAATTTATTTTTATCATTTGAATTCATGAAAGTTGTCTGATTATTTAAGATTTATATAGATTTAGTTACGGCTATTTTGATATAATTGAATTTACAAAGTAAAGATTAGAGGAATGCAATTGAAAATTCAACGCTTAAAATGGTATTAGGTTTATGGTTAAATGATTAGTTGGTTAATAAGCTAATGGTATATGAATATTGACTTATTGGGCTCTTCTAGAATATAAAATTACTACTGACTTTATAAATGAGTACAATTTTAGAATCCGGATATTAAGTTTGATGAAAACATATTAAAATTTAAACACCACAAATTAAACTCTAAGATATTGTCTTTTGTGATTCATAGTTGAAAAATCATTTAAAATACCAATTTTATAACACACGCACCCGATTAAAAAAAATACCAGTACTGAATATATCGATCTTGAAAATCAATAACAATATCAAAAGTGTTTGATACGGTATAATATTGAAAGAGAAATGAAATTAAAATACCAGTAAAGTAAGGAAGTTACAAAAAAAAAACAGATGCCAAATTAATACCGAAGATACCCGACCAATCTACCTCCGTCTGTATGTATATATATATACACGCAGAGCTATAGATAGAAAGAGAGATACGATTTGCGAATAATAATTTAATACCAACCGCCTAATCCTTGTTCTGACTTTGCATTACGACTGACTGCATCCAATTTGTGTCAGATTCAATTCAATCCAACAACACACTGTTAATAATGTCGTCGTCGTTATTAGAGAGGGCGGATACAGGTACACGCGGTCAGATAAGACGGCGGACAAGTGTGAAGTCTGATGCCGGAATCGGAGACGCTTTGTATGACTCTTCTTCGTCTTCCAGAACGAACTCGTCCAACGATGGCGATAACAACGAGGATCAACAGATCCGAGCTGATGCTGATATTAATACAAAAGAGGAGGAATCGAAGAAGAAAGGTGAAACAACAACGATGAGTGTGTTGCAGTATGCGTATCGGCCTTCGTCTCCGGCTCACCGCAGAATTAAAGAGTCTCCTCTTAGCTCTGACGCCATCTTCAACCAGGTTTTACTTTCCTTTCCTTTAATGTTATCTATATATATTAATTAACTATTTGTTTCTTTACTTGCTAATTCTAGGTTGAGTTAGTGATATTAGGTCAATTTCAGAGACTTAACAGTTTTTGTTCATCAGTTATAACTGAAATTATTATTGGAACAATGCTGCTTGGCTTGAATTTATAAACTCAACTAATCATTTACACTTTATTATTTTTAAACTATATATATGCTTGTCAAATGATTACTTCAGTACTATGCTCTATTCCTTGTTTTCATTCAGTTCATTTCCATTATTGTATTCTTACTTTTTAATATTTAAGACATTTAACTGGAATGGTTTATTAGAAAGAAACTGTTGGCACTTGGCAGAGTCATGCAGGCCTCTTTAACCTTTGCATAGTGGTGCTTGTTGCTGTAAACGGTAGGCTAATTATTGAGAACCTGATGAAGGTAAGCCGATTGGCTTATATTTTTATTTTTTATATCAATCATTAATATACTGCTAACATCATCCAAATTACATATGCAGTATGGATTATTGATCAATTCCAATTTCTGGTTCAGTTCAAGATCATTAAGAGATTGGCCCCTTCTGATGTGCTGGTAATTTTATAACCGTATAATTAATAGTTACTCTATTTTAGTAAAACCGAAACACTTGACTTGGAGGCGCTGATTTCTGATTTTTCATGCAGCATCTCTCTTCTCGCCTTCCCTCTTACTGCTTATGTTGTTGAGAAATTGGCATGGAAAAAACGTATATCAGACCCTGTAAGTAAATTGCTATTAGGAAATTGTATTAAATTGACAGAAGTTAATTAAGTCTGATCTACTCTGGTAGGCTGTTATCACTCTCCATGTTATAATAACGACAACTGCGATTTTATACCCAGTTTTCATGATTCTGAGGTCAGTTTCTTTACACTCTCAATTGCTTGTACATGTTTGTTATGTGCTTATTGTCAAGCTTTTTGAAGCACAGTCTCAGTTTACCTAGTTTTCATTATGGTAATAGGATAGTCATTTGAAAATATTGAATAAAAAGCTTATAAATCGCATGAACCATTCTTATGTGGTGGTTTAAGATTGTGCAAAAGAGAATAATTTCTGCTTACAAAACCCAATAATTGAATTTGAGACCTTATGTATGCAAGACATAATCCATTCTCACGTGGTTGATTAAAACCGTGCAGGTTTGATTCAGTTGTTCTGTCAGGTGTTTCATTGATGCTTTGTGCTTGCATTAATTGGTTAAAGTTGGTATCTTTTGTGCATACAAATTTTGACATGCGGTCCCTTGTGAATTCAACTGATAAGGTAAATTTTTTTTAAGTTTTAGAAATGCTGAAAATAAACTGATAAGGCACATTAGGAGGTCATGTTTTGTCTTCATCGGAAAGCAATCATGTTATGTGCTACAAATCTGAATTTATATCATATGGGATGCTTTTTTAATGTACTCGCATATTGCATTGTTAGGGAGAAGCGGAGTCCAGATCTTCAAATATTGAGTTATTTTATGATACTGACTTCAAGAGCTTGATTTATTTTATGGTTGCTCCTACTTTGTGTTACCAGGTAGAACACTCAATCCGTCACTACTCTCTCTCTCTCTATATATATATGTGTGTGTGTGTGTGTGTTTTTTTTGGGGGGGGGGGGCTTGTTCATAAACATTGAACTGGTCGAACTGAAGCGAATCGGTCGTTTAGCTGGTTTAGAATTTATATGGTTCTGCTGATGGTTTGTTGGAAATTTAACCTTTATTTTCAAAGGTTCTTCCATTATATGTATAATAATCATGAACCATCTTTGTCATTTTAAATTATATAATACAATCTGACAATTTATTTTTGTTATCATTATTATTATTTTCTTATGTCGAGGCATTTTTTATTGTAGATGAGCTATCCCCGCACTGCATTTATTCGAAAAGGTTGGGTGTTACGGCAACTGATCAAGCTAATAATATTTACAGGGTTAATGGGATTCATCATCGAACAAGTAAGCCTGTCCTTTTATATGGATGCTACTTTGTTGGCTTGTGCCTTTTTGCTTCCCTATAATCATTTCAAGCTAATATGGCGTGTGTTATCTACAGTATATCAATCCAATTGTAAAGAACTCTAAGCATCCATTGAAAGGAGACATTTTATATGCAATTGAGCGTGTTTTAAAGCTTTCAGTTCCAAACTTATATGTTTGGCTCTGTATGTTCTACTGTTTTTTCCACCTTTGGTAAGTCTTCGCTGTTTTAACATTTAATCATTCTTCTTAAAACTTTGTTCATAATCATCATCTAGTCGCATTTACATGCATTATTGTATTGTAGGTTAAATATACTTGCTGAACTTCTTCGTTTTGGGGATCGTGAGTTTTATAAAGATTGGTGGAATGCACAGACTATTGAAGAGGTAGTGATCTGTTTACAATTGTCTTATTCTAATATTGTTTTCCTTTGCATTGCTACCAATACTTGCTGATATAGCTATCTTTGCATACTTCTCCGTGGATGCTGCTATAGTATTGGAGACTATGGAATATGGTAAAGCTCAATGTTAAAACTACTTTCCTTCATTTCATTGTATTTATATTCTTTTTTTTTCCTTTTGCTGCTGCTATATTCTCTGATATTGATAGGTATATAAATAAATGCGTGTGTATTGAAGAAAAAATGTTTTTCCCTTGTATGTAACATAGTTTGTTTATTATTATGCAACCTGAATATACTTGTTTAATTTCTTGCAGCCTGTTCACAAATGGATTGTACGGCACCTATATTTCCCATGCTTGCGCAATGGGATACCTAAGGTAATGACTTATTGAATATATAGCTTTTATTCACCTTCTTAAATTCGTTCTTGTTCTTTGTGAATGATTGTTTGTGGCCCTTGGATTCAGGGTGCTGCCGTGTTGATTGCATTTTTCATGTCTGCTGTGTTCC
This sequence comes from Bidens hawaiensis, assembly GCF_021521415.1. Classification (NCBI taxonomy): domain Eukaryota; kingdom Viridiplantae; phylum Streptophyta; class Magnoliopsida; order Asterales; family Asteraceae; genus Bidens; species Bidens hawaiensis. Next base: position 24,024 of record NW_027498105.1, read on the forward strand.
ATGAGGTATATTTTTCTCTTTATTTTTTATTTAGTTTAAAAGCATCTAAGCTGAGCTGATTTATTTATACTGGATATTTGATTTGTGTTTTTTTTATTTGGTTAAGCTTTGTATTGCTGTACCCTGCCACATATTCAAATTTTGGGCCTTTATCGGGATCATGTTTCAGGTAGCGTACATCTTTTCCTTCTTTTACTAAAAGTATTGAAATGGACGAGTCAGTGGTTTGGGTAACATGCTGAAATGGGTTTGAATCGGGTAATCTTCAAGTTATATGGGCCAGATCAGATTGGGCTGAATCATAATGGTTCTTTTCCATTGACCCGCTTGAGATTTCTAACTCAAATTGACCCATTCACACGCAATCATTTACTAACATAACTACGCTTGCCTTTATATACGTGGATCAGGTGCCATTGGTGCTACTCACGAATTACTTGCAGAACAAGTTTCAAAACTCAATGGTATCTCATTATTTTTTATCTAGAACCCATCTTAGGTATTCTCCTTGAATCTTTAATTTTAGCCTGTTAAAGCTAATATTTTTTTTTCGTTCAGGTTGGAAATATAATCTTCTGGTGCTTCTTTAGCATCCTTGGTCAACCCATGTGTGTATTACTCTACTATCACGATGTCATGAATCAAAAGGTGAATAGCAAATAACTCAAAAAAAGTATACAAAAACTAGTTTTTAAAGGCATTTTTGTAGGAGGTTTAATGTGAAATCCGTTGTCTTTTGTAATATCATGATGATAGATGTTTATTAACTCAGCTGTATCAAACGTGTCAATAGTAATACCTTAGATATACAAGTGACTCAACCTTATGAATTCTAAGGTTTACATGTCATCATATTGATAAAAATTTTCGAACTGTTTGAATCCGAATTTAGTGAAACGTCCGGACTACACTACTTTTTCTCTCTTTCGTCTTATTTCTGATATAGATTCATCTTAACTTGTTGTGAACCCCTTATCAAAGAGAACATAAACCTGTATAGCAATACTTATATATACTCTAGTATCTTAGGAGACAGTCTGACATCTGGGCTGGGTTTGGGTGATGGGATTGGCCCGAAATTTCCTGGCACAATACAGGGAGATAAGTTAACTTGTTCGAGGGCTTGAAATTGTAACTCGGTTGGGTAATTTCGAACAATGCCAATACGTGTCCCAGTTCCCAAGCCCCACGTGCAGGAAATGCAGTTATCTTCATGAAAACGGGCCGACATGTGAGGACCTGTTAGACCTTGAGCAAAGCTGGGTGTGATTGTAAATTCTGCATTAGTAGGTGTACGTAGAACGTCTTGTGGTTTAGCTTCTGGAATGACTATCAGTTTGGGCCTTTTTTCAGGCTGGGTGACCTTTAACGAAGAGCTTGCATCGTCATCGACTGAGCATTTCTGCATAAGTTTTAAACCAAAAAATGATATTGATACGCTAGTTAAGTGACGCAACTCATTAATGCGTCAGTGTACATCTTAACAAGCATGGTGAGTAATTAACGTACCTTAACATGTGTGAGATCAACATGGTTTTCCTCTAAGAAGCTAATGAAATCCCTGAAGTTTTCTTCAGTTGGGAGGTAGTGACCACTATAAGGCCAAATAGCCTGAAAACCAATGACAAATGTTCGAATATTGTATCGTGGAAGTACAAGGATGAATGCATTATGGACTTGTACCTTGAGAGTGCCTTGATGAGCCTCCAGTCTTCCGGCAGCAGTGGTTGCAGCGCCTGCTAGAAAACTTGAATGTTGAAACAAACCTTTCTGTTTTCGGCCAACGTACAAGATTTTTGAAGTACTAAGAACAAAGATCCATTTAGAACCTTCAACTGTTTCCAAAAGCAGACCAGTTTGTTTGTAAACAAGCTTCCCATTTTCAACGATCACTTGATATGATTCTCGCTCTTTCTGTTAATCAAAGGTGGCAAAACATTCATCGGTCATAAAGTGTTGTGATAAATCCTCTGTTTTATAGTAGTGTAAGCGAGTAGTAAACTTACGGGGCCTAAGTATTGGATGCATTGATGTTGTAAGTGGAACCTTGGACATGTTTCAAGGTTTATTTCTTTGCCGTCCCCAACATCCAACCTTGGGTTGTGTCGCAACTCGCAAATCTCTCGATTCAGTTAGCTGTACCATGAGGTTTAAAACTTTGTACAATGGTTGAAAGAAACTTACCAATAGAAGAACGGTTGACTCTTTCACTTTCGAACCAGATATCATAATATATGCGCAAATTATGACCATATCGTGGGTCGATCTAAAAATTAGCAAGCGAAAGAGAAGAAAATGTTATAACCATTTCAAGAAATCTTGAGGTTCGCACCCATTTCAGGATAGCAATGATAATGAGAAGCTATTTGCTATGAGATTAGTTTTAAAACTTGTCGTGGTTATGGAACAAGTATATGCCTATTATCGTCACTTGTCGTCCACAAGCATGATCGGACATATGCCTTTTGTGTGGGGATGAAAGATAGAAACAAGAAACCGCGGAGAGAGGAAAGAGAAAATGGTAGAGTGGTTGATGGACTCTCAACTCTCCTCATCCATCATTAGACCATGTGTTAGACTATGCACATTGTTAAGGTTTAAAAATTACAACACCTACAAACACGTCCAATCATATAGTACATTAGATTTTCACTAAGAGCATCAACAATGCACGACTTTCAAAAATGCGTCACATCATATTCCAAACATTCTTCAAAATCGTTTATTTCTTCTACACACCAAACATCCACAACGCACACCAAAATACTGTATGTGAGAGAGAGGGACCACCATGTCTGGACGATGGTAAGGACTTCAATTTTAGCCAATGCTCACGACGCCACTCTGTTGGACTTAATTCCCGTCGTTGACTCAATGAGGCGGGTTGGACCGACCCATCGAGCCTATGATGGATTGGTGTCTTGTTTATCAAGTTTAGCACGTGACTTGGTTTACATGGAATAAATTACTTAGTGAACAAGTCGAGCCAATGACTTGGACAACAAGGAATTTATTTATTAATTATTATTTAGATATGTTTTTACCAATTAGTATTTGAATATGATGGTTTTTGTATTCTAGTCTAGTTGGGTTTTCAAATCTAAATTAGTATATATACCCGAGCTTGTGGGTTATATCAAGATGAAAAAGTAGAAGAGTTTATGTATTGTAATTTTCGAGCTAATGAGAATTACGAGATCGAGCTTATAATCTAAATACCGTTTGTGTTTTTCGATCCCGATCACCAAACTTCACACTCGTCTGTCACATTGAAGTTTGCTTTTACAAACTTCCAACGGGCCAAAGCGTTGGAGGTTCTTAATTGATACTTCAAAATACCTATTTTCTCTTTATCCATACAAATACCCATACAAATACTTACATTTCAACCCAATCACCATTTTTTTAAATTTATTATTCATAATTAAATTTAAATTTCATTAGAAAATGAAGTAATTTGTAAGTTTTTAATTAGGTTATATAAAAACAAATAGAGTTAGCAAAATAGTTCATGTAAATTAAAGTATTGTTCTAAAGAATAAAAATAGTATAAAACATGAAATAGATAATATTTTTGTTATAAAATATTGCATATTAACCCAATATTTATTTTAAAATTGATTTGAAAATAAAAATAAGGTGGTTTCTCATATATAGTTTACAAGTAGTTGAAACACCTCAAATCAAATATAAAAATAAATAAATAACTTTTTAATGAGCTCACATCACCTCAAGGGGGTGTTCTTGTCAGAACACCCCCTCCATTGTTGCCCATTCAAGTGCAGTGCCACTCATCTCAGGGGCGGCTAAAATGGTGAATGATGCGCGAAGCCTAATACATTCATTTATCTTTTGTCAACTCAATGTCACACCACCATTATTTATTTCACCAATGTGTTTCAATCTATCTTATTCCTCTTATTCATTATTCATTTTTCAAGTTTCAACCATTCTTTTTATTTTTTGACACTGATAATATTATTTAAATTTAATTCTCTTGTATAATATATATAATGAAAAATAAAGATAAGATTAATAAAAAAATTCATTCATAATAAAAAATAACATGATATTACATAATAAAAATAAAAACATTTCAAATCATTTAAAGAAAACATCTTTAAATTTGTATTGTAATATTTTTTTGGGATTCATCAAATGAAGAAACTACTCACAGCTTCAAGCCAATGCTGCAAGGCTAACTTTTGAGCTTTCTCATTCTTGGATAGGCCTTTTCCCACTTTAGCAGCTCTAGTTCCTGCCCGGGCCCACCGTGAAACCGCAGTTTCGCGTTTCTCAACGTTAAAAAACGAAACCGAACTACGATCCAAAGCTGCAAAATCCAATGCCTTCCACCTGCAACATGTCACCCAAAGACAGAAAACCAAACTTAGCCTTGGACTTCTTCAGTCAAACTATTTTCCAAAACGGCGTAAACTGACCATAATTCTTCGACAACAGCCGCACAGTCAGCTAGGTTTCTTCGAGTACGATAACTTTTGTATATTTTCTGAACCGTAGTAGCAGCAGCATTGAGTTCACTATCAGGACGAGGCGAAACTAATGCAGTTGACTCAGCAGAAGTCAAACTAGCCGTATTATATTTCAAATTTTGGAGTTCTGGATTCTTGAAAGAAAAATTGGTTTCAAGCATTATCTTTAAGGGTTCACTACTTCACTGTACTTCATCTTTTCTATTTAGTTTTGTTTTAAGTAGTAGATTGTGTACTGCAAAATGCTCCAAAAGAGTCATGACATTCAATATATATTATGCAATCAAATAACCACATTGGAAATCTTGAAAAATAGTACCAAAAAAAGTATATATATATATATAAAGTTCATGATAACAATATTCAAAATAAAAATTAGTGTTACTCACAGAGCTATATCTCCACTAAGTGTGCTGATTTCTAACCTAGAATGTATACATGATATTTTCACCTATTTATAGAAGAAGAACCCCTCAGGAGAAAAAAGGGGGGGGGGGGGGGTGGGAAATAATCTGAAGGTATCAATAAGTCTAGACTAACATTATGTTTTACTCATTTGAGTATAGTAAATACTAACCCAAATTTTACTTTACTTTCCGGTGAATTATTAATAAAATTTTGTCGGTGTCCCGTCTCCATTTAAAAAAAATAAATATAGACGCTTGATCAGAAAATAATAGTTAGTTTGATTTTGATATTGAGTTATGTGAACAAACAGAAGAAACACGTGCTTAGTTTAGTTTAGTTTAGTTGAATATAATATATACTTGAAAATTTGCTTACATTGAATGAAGGATATCGTGTGATATATTCTATGTATCTACATTATGTTGTTACTAAATGTGGCAAGGGATGAACAAACATATAGAAATGGAGAGAGAGAAAATCAGTCAAACAAAGGAAGAGATCGACTCCAACATAACTAGAATTATAGTAGCACATTTTTTTATTGCTAGAACCTAGCTAGCTCTTTCAGAAATCACCATCTACACTTTAGGGACCTGAAACTGTGTTTCTATAATCAGTAATATTAACATCTTTTTGTGTAATTATATATCATTTTAAAGGGTCTTGCAGAGTAAAAGTTCATACCATATAAGAAATAATAATAAATCAACTGTACATTAAACTAAACATTCCTACCAAAGAGTCTTACGCCTAAGGGTATCAAGGTGTAATATAAATGATGATTCTCTTATGAGGTTGAGGCTTCAAGTCCCATAGCAGACATTGTGTAAGATTAAAGAGTGTGTGCAAATGAACCAGCATGGTCAAGGCCAAAACACAACAAAATATTTTATGTGTCGGGTTATACTTGATGTGATTCTTGGTCAAATCGAATATTAATTCGTGAAGTCATCGATGCTCACAATTTGATGAAGGAAAATAAAGTTTGGCTTGGGCGTTCCTTCAGGAAATCATACTACCGGCTGCCACTTGACAGTCGTTACCAGAAAAGCAAGTCTTATACTGCCATAACTCATAATCCATAAAAAATGAAACAAGTGAAGATCAAGTTTGGTTCTCTGAACCTAAGCCTCCCACAGGCCACAAGTGGAGAATAAATGTTTTTTTATTCGTGCAAATTTTTGTAATAATAATTAATTTTAATGCATGGGAGATGAAAGTATTCATAAAATTTAAGGAAATGGGCTATGATCTTATGGTTCCAAAATTTATGTCTGGGGCTTAGGGCTACTCTTTGGGCTTTTCCTATTTGGGCTTTTCATTAGGCTGATGATTTGTTCATTGTATCGCCCCCCTGGGACTTGGGTTAATGTCGGTTAAGTAAAGTTAAAAAAATTCATGACGTTTAGGTTGGTTGTTATGGGGCTACAAAGCAAAAGAGGCCAACCGACTGGCAACATCATGGAGACTTGTTAAAGGGAGGGTGTTAGGGAGACTGGATTAACATGGTAAGACTTGTTAACGAGACTTTTAACAAGGAAATGATGGGGCCACCCCAAACAACCAATCACACTTTATATTTCGTTTTTTTAATGTCTAGTTAACCATGATGCACAAGTTAACAACTAAAGAGTTAGTTAAAATCTCACTAACTACATAACAGTAACACGACGTTTTAACTTATAAGTAACAAACCCTTGTCAATAAGTGACAACATCAATGTGTCCCACTAGTTATAAAAGTAAATTGTATATATCAGAAGTGACAGAAACAGACTTTAGTGATTCCTACCCCATGTTTACGTGTCTTCCTGTGATTCACACACTTTCTTTCACCTTTTTATCTCTAAATAACTGTAAATATAATGCATCTTTTTTAATTATAGAAAAACAATTTATTTTGTTGACAGTGATAAACCAAATATTTTGTTCTCCAACAAAAAATTGAATCTATTAAATCTAGCCTATCATTATAAAACGGTATATAAGATGTGTACATGAATCTATTAAATCTAGCCTATCATTATAAACCATATTTTATATATAAATTTCTTATTACATATATAAATCATAAGTTTACATATGTGTAAAATATATGTAATAATAATCTTACATATATGTAAAAAAATTAGATATGTGTAAAAACTAATTTTCATAATTGTAGTTGTAAATATAGATATAAAAAGTGTTAAAACTAAACTCAAATGACACTAATATGCAAATTTTTTTATAAAAAACGTTAGTTATTAAATAATTTAACAGTTCTGTACACCTCCAAAATCCATTAATTAATTATGCATCCGACTCAATTATTATTCGTAGGCCAAAATGGGACACAAGAGTTAACTTTCCAGCTATAAGCATGTCCCATTTTACGGATTTAACCATCAACGTGCAACTCTCATTCTCATTCTCATTCTCATTTTCATCTTACTAGTAGTTGAAAATGGCTGCCGGCGGCAGTGACTCTACAAACTTAGGTAAAATAGAATTCAGCCAATCTTTTCATTTCAGTATGTTAATAATTTACACTAATTAAATTCTGTTGCTTTCAAAAATTAGTTATAGATGCTATTAAAAGGTTTGATTTCATTTTTTCAGAGAAAATAAGTATACAAAACAAATAGGGTGAGAAACTTGTAGGGCTGTTACATGAAACAGGATCCAAAGAAATTGTAATCGTGTGTCATGGCCTCCTAGGCAAAAAGCTACGTACAAACTATGCTTTTTATACTTTAGATAAATAATTATTTGAATATTATTATTATAACTACTTTAGCTTCACAGATTATAGTCGTTAAATCAACAAAAAGATTGCGTCATCTGCCTTTGTGGTGTCTTGTAATGTTAAAAAAAAACAAAAAAAAAAAAACATTGTATTTTATTTGATTTATTGTGTGACTAGGAGTCCTGTATGATGATGGAACTCTGTCTTGCATTAGAGAAACAAGGGATCAGTGTCTTTCGTTTTGATTTTTCAGGAAATGGATTATACTTTTATAAGTAGACAGACCCTAATCAAATTTTTTTTTATTTTTATTTTTATTTTTAACTAGACGGCATAATAGCAATTTCAAACACGATTAATTAGTAAAAATGTAAAACTAACGTCCATCCAAGTTAAGTGTTACCCGCTTCAAAGTGTTGAGGAGCATGTATGTAGTTTTAGAAAGGTGAGGAAGATATACATGCAAATCGTGCAAAGATGTCACATAACTAAAAGGAGCTATTCAATTATAAAATAATATTGAAAATGTTATTTTTTAAAAATTAAAGACATAATTACAAATTTTGCCTTTTAAACATAGTTGATTAATGGATCGAATCCTTTAAAAAGTTTACTTACATTCTTTATCCTTTCAAATACCAATTATCTCGTTTTTTTGTCCTTTTAACTAATGGAGTAACTGCCATCCAAAAACTCAGTTAGCTAACAACATGTGCACACCATTCTATCAACTAACTGAGTTTTGCCCTACACATCCATGCACATTATGTCAACTAACTGAGTTTTTGGATGACTGTTAGTTAAAAGGACAAAAAACGAGATAATTGGTCTTTTAAAAGACAAATAGTGAAAGAAAGTTTTTTAAAGTATCCGATTCATAAATCAACTATGTTTAAAGGACAAAATTTGTAATTATGTCAATATTAAAACATATATATTTTCAACTAAAATTATTAACTTACATGATGTAAAGATATGCATACTATAAATTGACAAATAATTAAGATGTGATGTTAGTAATTTGGGGGAAAAATAAAAAAAAAAATCACAAAAATTGATCTTCTAGTTGTATGTTTGAAGTCAAAAGTTGTAATATATCGTTCTTCACAATTATTCATTCAGTGAAAGTGAAGGCTCGTTTCAGTTTGGTAACTACCGTAAGGAGGTTGATGACTTAAGAGCAGTAATCCAACATGTTACAATAGCGAATCGTGTTGTATGCGCAGCCATTGGACACAGTAAAGGTATGCCATTTTAAATGGTGAAGCGGTTACAAAATATTATTTTTATGATTTTAAACCCTAACAAGATTATTTTTCATGAAAAATATTTTCGCAGGTGGGAATGTGGTCGTTTTATATGCATCTTTACGTCGAGATATTAAGACAATTGTCAATGTGTCTGGTCGATATAAGATGAGTTGGGGCATTGAGAATCTATTGGGAGAAAATTATTTGGAAAGAGCTAAAAAGACGGTTTCGTCAACTTCAAATTCAAAACAGGTTAACCATGTGCAATTAGTATTAGAAGTTGTAACATACACATAATAACATACCTATTCTTTTCTTCCACTTGTTTAGGAGAAAAGTTTCTTTGTGCGACGAAAGAAGGTCTAATGGAATGCCTGAATACCAATATGCATGAGGCGGGACGTAAAGTTTATCAAGATTGCAGTGTGTTGACCGTTCATGGGTCACTTGATGAAATCACTTCTGTTGAGGATGCTTTGGAGTTTGCTAAGATTAGACCCAACCATAAGTTAAGAATCATTGAAGGGGCTAACCATTTTTATACCAAGGAACTAGTTCATGTTGTTTTGGAATTTCTAAAGGATCATATGCATAGGGCATAATCCTTTGAAGACCCATGTTGTCTTCCGTAGCAAATGTGTCTATTTTGCTTATAAAATAAATAAATACTATCTCTATTTCATGAGAAAATCAAAAGAATGTTTACAAATTAGATAATTGTAAATGTGCAATAGATATATTGCATAAACATAATTTAAGTAGTAGAAATAAAACTAATCTTGGCAGTTGTAAGAGCGAACAAATAATAATAATAATAATAATAATAATAATAATAATAATTACCCGTGGACGGCCATGGTGGCAAAGGATTCATTTTAGAGGTCTCTTAAAGCAGCTTTCACCTAAGAATGAAGCCAAACCGATTTGGAACCAATTGAATAGGAACCAGTTGAAACCATAAATTTGGGACTAACTTGTAATTCTCACCACTGAAGCCGGTTGACCAAACCAAAAACCTGCAAAAACTGATCAAACCGGTTACGGATCCGATTACAACTTGGAATGAAACCAATCACAAACTGGCTTTGACTATTTTATTAACTTAACCGAACCTGCTTGTGCACCTATACATTGATTATAGAAGTGTTTATAAAAACCTAAAACGAAATGGGCTCAATTGTGTTAGAGCTAAACTCTTTAGGCCTTTCTTAGTTGGGCTTTTCAAAGGACTGATCCTTTGGATACCGTTTTGCAATACTGAATTACTGATTAGCTTAAGTTCATATCATAGTGCTTCACTGCTTTGTCTTTGTAGTTTGTAGTCTAGACTCTAGACCCAAGTCCTAGCCCAGGTCCTACTAGTTATAAAAACTAAATTATTAGTTTATTACAAGTGTCAAGATGACCGTGTTGGGTTTGACCTACAGTGAAAACACTTGTCTTTTTAATTTTATTTTGTTTTTACAAAAACAATATATTAGCTATTATAACAATGAAAATCATTAACAAAATGATTTACGTGGTTGCAAGCAAGACTTTAGACCCGTCTTTACATGCTTTCCTGTGATTCACTAACACCATTTTATCTAAGAAACTATAAATATGATACATGCATTATTTTTAATTATAGAAAAACAATTAAGTTGTTGACGGTGATAATCCAAATCATTAGTTAAAAACTTAAAACGATTACACTTAGTTATTTTTTAACCACTGTCCATTTTTAATACATAATTAGTTTGCTAGGTATGATTACAAAAAAAAAGGTAATATAAAATGAAAAATTGTCTAGACATATAACTAATATGATTGTATGTATTAAATAGATAATAATAATAATAATCTAAAATATTTTAAAAATGGTGTGTGCATTAAATAGATAATAATTAAAATTTTTAAAAAGCGATATATGGATCAAATAGACTCTGGTTATGTTTAGCTCAGTTTAACCCGTTTCTTCTAGCTATATCTTGGTCCACATTTGTTGTTGAGATCGAACTCAAAAACCATTTACTTGCTCTTCAAAAATATAATGATACATGTTGATATAGTGTATATTGAAGTCATAAATCAAACTTCTTTTTCAAGTCTTCTGACATGAGAGGTTGTGATTTGTGAATACTTGTGATGACTTGTACCTTTTTATTTTGTTTTGTTTTTTCAATTTTAAGTTTTGTTTTCTTAAACCCTTGCGTTTTTAGTTTTTGTGAACAACAAACACTCCTAATCCTATAAATTAAGGATGCAAACAAAACCTCTAGTTTAGGACTCGAACCCCTAACCTGCTTAGTGAGGAAACTTTTGGAAAAATCGCCCTTGCATCTTTATAAGATGGATTTTTATACATATAGTGTATGATCCCACCCTCAATTGATTTGTTTGGTGTTGCATAGGCCCTTAACATCACTTGGTGTGTTGTATGGGTCCTAAATCCTACTCAATAATACTTTAAACAAAATGCATGGGGCACTTTAGTAACTTTCCAGATATGGCAAGTTAAAGCATGGCCCATTATCCATATCTAGCCATGCAAAGATAGATTTCATTTTTTTAATTCTAATTGTGTGACTCTCATTGGTCATAAGATAACACCGTGATCTGTACATCACCTGCTTTGTCCATCCATCATTAAAATACAAGTGTCTTATGACTATTTTGTATTTCTGCCAAAGTGGATAAGAAAAATAATAAATTAAATTAATAGCAAGCTAGTTAAAACAATTATCATCGATTTTGGATGGTATGATGCTATGCTTATGTAAACAGGCCTCACCGTGCCTCATGGCCCGCGTATGATGGGTCCGATCCGATAATGATATTTTGCATCGGGTATGTGTATTATTTGGGACTGTATCACTCTATGTCCCGAATTCAAGCATGATGGTTTGACCTGTTGGGCTTGATGGTGGGTTCGTTTTCCTTTTTCATTTTTATTTTTGAGTTCCCGCACATTTTAAATGTCTAAGTGCTGTATCAAAGATGATGGTGACGCACGCAATGGATGATTGGTTGTCATATCATGTCCATAAGCATACTAAAGGCTCATGGTCCGCATGAAATGCTAGGATACTAAAAGTACCATTCGATGGCAACGGCTTAACATTTAGTTTCACAAATCTGTCAAATTCTCTTCGGATATATTCATGTTTTCTGAAATAAATTTTGCAAGCATTTCTCCTCTAATTAGTACCAGGATCGCTTAGTTGTGGTTGCTCTTTTATCGACTATGGGTTCACGGAAATGATATATCAACACCATGATATGTAAATTTACCTCATTCAACTCTAATTTTATGATAATTTATAAACCTTGATTTCACATTCTTTCATAGATAAATAGGTAGATCAATAGATGTTTACTGCCTACCAATCAAATATATGCATGCTATGTGAAGAGGTATGTACCCGCCTCAACACCGAGCAAGGCGGGTCAACCCACAAGATAAAGACATTATGAAGGCACAAAGCCAAAACCTATGCGCATGGCGCATACAAAGCATGCTCAGGCATCATATGCTCGCGTATCACATATGCGCGCGGCGCATCAACGTGCGGCGCATATCACATGCTCTTGCACATCACATATGCTCGCGCGTCACATATGCGCGCGGCGCACCAGCGCGCTGCGCATATCACATGCTCGTGCATATCACACCTGCGCATGAAATATCTGCGCGTGAGAATAAAAAGAAGACTTCGCGCATCCTCAGGATGGGCGCACATCACACGTGCACATAATCAACCTCGTCCTTATCCAAATCAGGATTAGGGCAACCTTGATTGTGCACGTCAGACAATCTTCCAGAAGGCATCTTTTTAAGGAGTAAGAATATGCTGATGTTGACAGCTGCCAAATGAAAGGTCGACAACTCAGCATGACACATGTGCTACCACGTGATTACAACCAACGAGAAAGCGCCAGGTGTCCCAGAGGGCACGTGGCGCAGTGCGATTGGAGGAGGCCAACGAGGTTGAGCCCAACCAGTGGAAACCCTAGCACTATAAATACAGCATCAACTCCACTTTGATGACACATTCATACTCAATCATTGACAGTTACAAGCAGTGATATCACATTCAATCATATTGAATTATATTCACTCACAGTCAGTTACATACAGACAGACAGTCACACAATCAAGGGTATTCAGCTATTAGCAATACTCTTGAGATTCACTGACTCACACATTATTATCTTCTCCACAATATACTGATTCTCACGCCGGAGGGTTACCCCAAAGAGGACCCCTCTGTCCCTTTCTGAGGGGTAAGTAACGGCGCTGTTCGTTTTGTAGGTGGAAGAACACGGATCCAGAGGAACCATCGGTGAAACAGTATAATCACACCCGAGGAAAGTAGATCTGCTACCAGTGAGTAGATCCACGTTTCTTCATTGGCGCCATCCACTGTTACAAACGGCAATCAGATCTCATCAGATCTACATAAAAAAAATCACCATGGTTTCTGGCGTTCGTAACGTTGATCAACCTCTGGAGGATATTGAACGTGAGGGTGTTAACGACGGACAACAGGTTCTGAGGGTTCCGCGTGATTCTACGCGTACCACCAGCAACCGTCCCTTCGTCACAACCCCTCACGGCCAGACTGAAACTCCTCCAGACGATCTCACATTACAAAATATGGCCGGCGCGAAACTGAAAGGACCAATGGGTCCAGAAGAAGAAACAAACGTTCCGAATGAATGGCTCATAAATGAGCAGCGGCGTCTGATGGAAAAGTACACTGAAATGGTCAAACAGAAGAAGCTAGCCGACCAGACACAAAGGCAAGCGATTGATAAGCAGCCTATAAAAAGGCCGCGCGCGCCGGAAGAAGGACATTCTGTTCACACTGCACACACTGAGTTCAGTGATGAAGAAGTGCATAGCATGAGGAAGACGCGGGATACTCATGCAGGAGGCTCACAGCTCCGCGCGCCTGTGAACATGGCGCCTGGAGCCAGAGCAGATCTGGATCTGCACATGCCGTACAGCCCACCGGTCAGAGGGCAAGTGGACGTAACCACACCCTACAGACCAGCCATCCTGGTAAAACACTCAAAGTTTACTGCGCGCATCGCGCAGGCTCCCATCCAGCACAAGACCAAGATGCCAAGTGGTCTGGGCAAATATGATGGCACAACAGATCCAGATGACTTTTTGCAAGGTTTCTATAACACGGGAAACCTAGAGAGCTGGACGATGCCAACATGGTGTCATATGTTTGCTCGCTGCCTCACGGGCGCAGCGCGGGTATGGTTCGAGAGTTTGCCGACAGGGCAAATTGATAGGTTCGAGGAGCTATTAGAAAAGTTCCAAGCCCACTTCGTACAGCAGCGCAGGCACACGCGCGATCCTGATGACATCATGCACTGCATACGCAGGAATGATGAAACGATTGAAGATTACATCACTCGTTTCAATCAGGAGTCCCTGGCAATCGGGGGTATAACTGAGCAACTCCTGCGCGTGGCCTTTATACAAGGCGCGCGCAGTGATCAGTTACGACGAGCTCTCGTAAGCAAAGATGGTATGCCCACCACGTGGGCCAAGTTAATGGAGGCATCGCGAGTTTTCGCAAGAAATGAGAAACAGATTGCCCAAGATAGGGCAAGAGAAAGAGCGCATCAGGCTGAATCACCGCGCAGCAAAGAGAAGAGGGCCAAACAGAACTCTGTATGGTCCAGGTTGCAGCCAACAAGTTTTTCTTCCGCGGAAAAACAAGCGCAACCAAGCTCACCCCAGCCCCAAAAGGATGCTCGTAAACACGGGGAGGGTGACAAGAGGGAGGGCGGCAGAGATCCTAGCAGACCTCTGCCAAGAATATGGACACCCCTCACTAAAACACCTTCACAGGTGTTAAGTACTGAGAATGTCCAATTCAAGCCCCCCAAGCAACTACACTACAAGGGACCGCAAAACAGTGGCAAATATTGTGAATTTCACAGGTCCCCGGGCCACAACACCGACGCATGCCATCATTTAAAGGATGCGATCGAGAAGGATGTAAAGTCTGGCAGGCTGGCTCACTTGGTGAAAAACCAAAGAATAGAAGATGAGCAACCGGAAGGAGCCTCTGCCAGCAAGAAATACAAAAGAATCTGTGTGGCTGAGGGGGGACGACAAGGGCAGACGTCAAAAAAGAGAAGCGCGCAAATCCACGGGGATTGGCGCGAGCAGCAAGTCATCTTCCCAAGAATCAGGGGAGGCCCTTCAATAAGCAGTCCTCTCGTCATCACCGCACACATTGCTCATTACGAAGTGTCAAAAGTCCTGGTGGACACTGGAAGTGAATCTGACATTATGTATGAGCAGTGTTTCAGAAAGTTAGACCCGGCAGACCAAGCGCGGCTCGAAATTGTGAACGCACCAATCTGTGGTGTTTCAAATGAAATAATCCATCCCCTAGGCCAGATTCAGTTTGAACTAACTATGGGGGATGATGAGCACAAGCGAGCAGAAGTTGTCAACTTCTTGGTCTTGCCCACCACGTCATGCCACAATATGATCCTGGGTAGGGGAACGATTGCCCAATTTAATGCTATACCGTCGCCAGCTCACGGCGCATTGGGGTTCCCTACACCAACAGGCGTAACATTTGTTTATCGCGATCATTTGTGCGCAGTGACAAGTACGCCGCGGGAAGGGAGAATGAAACTTCCAATGCCGGACAATGCGCCGGAGAAGTGGATTTTAAACCCAAAATTCCCCGAGCAGCTGGTCACAATTGGCGCTACCATTTCAGACGAAACGAGATTGAGAATGAAAAGGTTGATCACAAAATACACGTCGGTCTTCGCGTGGCAACACTCCGATATGACTGGGGTCCCGCGGGACTTGGCGCAACATTCTCTAAACACGTTCAAGTCGGTGGAGCCAATTGCTCAGAAAAAGAGAATCATGGGGGATGAAAAGGCGAAGGCCATGAATGAGCAAGTGGAGGACCTGTTGCGCGCAAACATCATCCGCCCGATCCGATACCAGACGTGGGTAGCCAATCCTGTGATGGTAAAGAAAAGCAACGGGTCATGGAGGATGTGTATTGACTTCAAGGACCTCAACAAAGCATGTCCGAAAGACTGTTACCCCCTGCCAAACATCGATGCAAAGGTGGACTCCGTGGCGCCATTCAAGCTCAAATGTTTCCTGGATGCCTACAAAGGCTATCACCAGATTCAAATGGCACCACAAGACGAAGACAAGACGGCCTTCAGGACCGACAAGGGTGTTTTTTGTTACACAAAAATGCCCTTTGGTCTAAAGAATGCGGGCGCCACCTATCAGAGACTTATGGATTCGGTTTTCAGTGAACAAATCGGAAGAAATCTAGAAGTCTACGTTGATGATTTGGTGATCAAGAGCAGGGAGGAGAGACAAATGCTCAATGACATCGAGGAAACTCTTCAGCGCCTAACGGAAGTTAACATGAAGCTCAACCCGAGCAAATGTACTTTCGGCGCGGAAGAGGGGAAATTTCTTGGTGTAATGGTCACTAAGGATGGTTTCAAGGTGAACCCTGAGAAGGTGGAAGCCATCCTTGACATGCCTTCACCATCCACCATGAAAGAGGTTCAGAAGCTGAATGGTAGACTGGTGTCAATCAACAGGTTCCTAGCGAACCACGCCAGCAAATCTACTCCATTCGTTAACACTTTGAGGAACTGCTTGAAGAAGAGCCAATTCAAGTGGACGCCTGAGGCTGAGCAAGCTTTCACTGAGGTAAAAGAATGTCTCATAAAGCTGCCCGCGCTCACAGCTCCACTTCCTGGCGAAACCCTTACATTGTACTTGTCAGCTGGAGATCGCGCCATCGGCGCAGTACTATTGGTGGATCGCAAGGGGATCCAAACGCCAATATACTATGTGAGTCGGGTGCTGACAGACCCTGAGACGCGCTATTCCATCATGGAAAAGTTAGTTTTGTCACTAACACATGCGTCGCGCAAGCTTCATAGATACTTCAATGGTCATCCTATTGAAGTACTGACTGGTTACAACATCCAGCAAGTCTTGCGACGCCCCGCGCTCTCCGGAAGGCTGACAAAGTGGGCGCTGGAATTAGGTGAACACACGATCACCTATAAGCCTCGTCCAGCAATAAAGGGTCAAGTTTTAGCGGATTTCATCACGGAAATCCCAGAGGGAAAGATTGAAGAAGCTCAGCGCGAGGTAGACCCTCCGCGAGCAAATGATGAAGAAGATGTTTGGAGGCTATTCACTGATGGAGCCTCCAACAACGAAGGGTCCGGCGCAGGCCTCAAACTGGTGGACCCTGATAATCATGAATATACTTATGCTATTAGGTTGGACTTCAAAAGTACCAACAATGAGGCTGAGTATGAAGCCCTGCTGGCTGGTCTGCGCATCGCGCGCAAGTTTGGGGTTAAAAGGCTAGAGGCGCATGTTGATTCTTACTTGGTAGCTGCTCAGGTCAACGGCCTATATGACGCCAAGGAGAACACAATGCCTCTATATCTAGAGCAGGCAAAAAAGCTCGTTGAGCAGTTTGACTTCTTCAGAATCATACACATCTCGCGCAGCGAAAACAAGTCCGCTGACGCGTTGAGTAAAATGGCATCAACTAATTTTGATCACTTTGGCAAAGATGTCAGGGTGGAAATAATGAGCAGCCCGTCAGTGCAAACGCAATCGGTCCTTGTAATTCATACAACCCCCTCATCCTGGATAACTCCAATAATGGAATTCCTGAAGGAGGGGAAGTTACCGGACGATCGCGCACAGGCGAGAAAGATAAGACACAAGGCGCAGAACTATAAACTACTTGATGGTACAGTGTATCGGCGCTCTTATCTTGGACCGCTCATGAAATGCCTGGATGCTGAAGAAGCAAGCTATGTGATTAGGGAGATTCATGAAGGAATCTGCGGAATACACGCTGGCCCGCGCATGGTGGTTGCCAAGGCAATGAGCGCAGGCTACTATTGGCCAGGCATGTACTTGGATGCGCTAAAAGAAATCCAAAAATGCAAGGCATGTCAGAGCCACGCGTCAAACACCATGCGACCAAAGAACAACTTGATTCCAGTGACCTCCGCATGGCCTTTTCACAAATGGGCCATTGATATTGTGGGGCCCTTGCCGCAAGCGCAAGGGCGAGTGAAATTTTTGGTAGTGGCGATAGACTATTTCACAAAATGGGTTGAGGCCAAGCCACTAGCAAGAATCACAGCTGAGGCGATGAAGCAATTTATCTGGAGCCACATCATTTGCCGTTTTGGCCTTCCTATGGAAATTGTGAGCGACAATGGTAAACAATTCACTGACAAGAAGATATCCGGCTGGCTCAAAGAATTGCACATCAACCAAATCTTCACTTTGGTCTACCACCCTCAAGGGAATGGCCAAGTGGAGCGCGCGAATCAAAGTTTGTTAAATGGGCTGAAGAAAAGGTTGGAGGGAGAATCCCATTCTTGGGTCGAAGAGTTACCTAATGTCCTGTGGGCGCACAGGACATTAAGCAAAACTAGCAATGGCGAATCCCCGTTCAGCCTAACTTACGGGACAGAGGCTATGATCCCAGCAGAAATTGGATGCCCATCCCATAGGGTACTCATGATGAGCAAGACTGATAACGAGCGCGAAAGAAGATTGGACCTCAACTTGCTTGAAGGGCGCAGAGAAGCGGCTATCATCAATGAAGCCAAATACAAGAAAAAGCTGGAAAAATATTATAATCAGCGTGTTAAAGAATGCCACTTCAAGAAAAATGATTTTGTCCTTCGAAACAATGAAGCTAGCCGCGCGATACCCCCAGGAAAAATGTCCCCCAATTGGGAGGGACCTTATCAAATTTCAGAAGATTTGGGGAAAGGCGCGTACACTTTAAAAGATTTGAATGGAAAAAAGATACCGCGCGCATGGAACGCGGCACAGCTTAGAAAATGCTTCATGTAAAAGTTCAAATATGTAATCAAGGCTTTTAAGCCATCATGAATGATGATTCGCGCTATCTTTCAATATTTGTTCTATTACCTTTGCATACATGTTTCACACTTCCTTTATTAATTTGGAGCAATATGACAACACTATATTGACTTCAAAACAAAATAAAACGAAGTAAAACATACATGCGCGACCCTTAGCTCAAACGCGTTAACGAGTCTTAACTCTAAAACATCAGGGCCTTAGCCCAAACCTACGAGCCTTAGCTCAAACACGTTAATGAGTCTTAACTCTAAACACGTCAGGGCCTTAGCCCAAAACAAAGAGCCTTAGCTCAAAACACTCACAAACATCCATCTTACATCCCGCGCAGCTTGATCATAAAACTCCTTAAACGACTAAGGCAAAGTACATGCCATAACATAGTTGTTAAGGTCTCAGGTCGAGATCGCGCGAGGAATCATAGTGGATATCTGAGTAACACATGCTGACATATAATGGCTGAAACTCATACTTCCATGTAAAAACAGCGCGACTACGACGCGCGAAAAAGGAATTATGAAAAGTTATCGCGCATGTCAGCATAAACAAGATACTGCGAAATCACTTACAAAATAGGACTATGGTTAAGTGAATAATTTCCTTACAACCTTGTTCTTATTTTAACGTGCAAGCATACCTTATATCTATACAAGCAAACATGAAGAGATGAATGGAAATGCGCTAGATGTGAAAAGGAGAAAACAAGTTTCATTCCATTGCATTGAAATTTACAAGTATGATGAGTTACAAATTACAAGTATAAAAAAAATATACAAAATTTGATGAAGGGCTTCTCAAGTCTCCACGTCGACGTCAGCCACTTCATCACCTTCATCATCTCCCGCAGCATCTGGCGCGGCCTGCTCCTCATCTCCGAACTGATCATAGTCAAGTTCTTCCTCCTCATTGGAGTCTTCGATCACAACGGTTTCAGGAGCAGATTCTTTCGCCGCGCCAGAGCCGCTGGTAGGGGCAGCTTCCCCCGCGCCACCATCATCGCCACCAGCCCTCTCGCATTCATCAAGCAACTTCTTTAGCGCGCCGAGATCGGGCTGGTCAGCAAGCGCAGCTATCTGCAAATCATTAGAAAAGTAATGAGTACAAAACACTTAGAAAAGTTAGTCAAGTAAAACTCATTAAGGTCAAGGTACCTGCATAAGGATGGGGATGGGAGTATTCATATACTTTTCCCCCACCGCGGCCATGTCCGTGCAGGCCGCGTCGCTCTTGTAAGGGTACTCGGATGGGTTCTTCTTCAACATGCCATATTCATACCCATCCGTAAACCCTTCAGCTCGGCCCACCAAGCGCGCGGCGGCATTGCAGTCCATCACAAGGGCCTGAAACTCGGCGGAATATTTCATCGCCAAAGCGCAGCGAGTCATGCCCTGTGACACCAGCCATTGGCGATCCTGCGCGAGGCCAGCAACAGACGTCTCGAGGGCAGGAACCTGAGAGTTTAATAACTCAACAGTTTCCTTAGTCTTTTTTAGTTCCTCCTTATCAGACGCTGCTGCCGCCAAAATTTTTTCTTTCTCCGCCTGCGCAGCACCAAGTGCTTCCTGGCTGGACGCCGCCGTCGCCAAGGCCTCATCTCTATCGGCCTGCGCGGCCGCCAACTCCCTCTTCAGGCGCGCAACCTCGCTCTCCAGTGATGATTTCTCAGTTATACTCTGCACAATAGCTTGGTCACGCGCCTCAGCCTGCTGTTCCAAGACACGCACTCTGCGCGCGTACTTGGCAACTTCGGCCTCTGCCAACTGCTGCTTCTCCCGCGCAGCTTGGAGCTCATGCCCGCGCTTGATGTATGCGGTGTTGGCACTTGCTCGGTTTTCACTGAGCTCCGCCTGAAGTTTCTCAGCTCGCGCGCGAGCATCAGAAAGGTTCCAGGCAGCCACCTTAGCCTCTCGCTGGGCTTCCACAAGAGCGTCGCGTACTTTAATATAATCACGACGAAGCTCTTGGGAAGCAGCGAAGAAAGCCGACCCAGCGAAAACATGGTCGTTCAGCAAGTCCGCGCGGGTGCGCTCCTCCTGATACCTCCTTTCAGTAGGAGGCACGGCATGAGCCCAGAAGTCCTCGCATACGCCCATGGATTGAAAGGAACTGTCTTCATTAATATTCCATCTCGGGCGGTAAACGTGGTCACCTTCCTGCAAAACACAAGAAAAGTTCTAAGTCATAAAACATAATGTTCTAAGTCATAAAACATACTTATATGGAGGTACGCGCAGCGGAGCAACAAATCAAAACATACCTGCGGGGATGAAGCAGGAAAGTCAGCGCCAGCCCCACCAGAAGTCTGCGCTGCGAACTCTTGCGGCATCGCAGGGCTGGCGCGGTCTCCAAAGGAGTCTTCAGCTTGAACCCCCTCGTCCTCCTCATCTTCTTCAACAGGCCTCTTCTCCTGCGACCTGGAAGGCTCCAAACCAGCCTCGCGGGGAGGGCTGCGTGCAGGAGGAGGCGAGGGAGGTCTCGACGCCGCCAGTTCGGCGCGCAATACGGTTTCCTGCTCCTTGGTAATCCCAATAAGGGGAGACTCAGCACTAGCAGGAGCAGGACCAGAACCAGCGGCGCCGGCAGCGGCGCCAGGAGTGTCACCAGCAACTGTTGCGCCAGCTACAACTCCTATGAACAAATAAACAAGGAAAAATGGTTTATGACTGAGTCCAAAAGGAAAAATTCAGAAGACAAATGTGCAAAACTTACCTTGGCGCAATTCTGTTCGCGCGTCGAACATCGCCATAAAATTCATTCTACCCTTTTCAGAGGGTAGAACAGGGGACTTCGATGGAGTCCCCGGCGCAGCCGTAGCACCTTGTGGCGCCTGCGGCTGATCTGTTACTGTCGCCGGTTCTGCAAACATTCAAAGGAGCAAAGGTTTAATAACAACTCAATCAGATGAAGATAAGCAAAGTATACCTGTTGCAGCCGCGGCACTGCTTCTCTCTTCAGCCGCGCGAACGGAGGAGGCGACGCCACCATACCTCAAGTGGACTGGAGGTCTGCCCACTCTCACAGGCAGGGAAGCTAAAGAAACCTTGGTGGTAAACACCTGGGTTTCCTTAGGTCCCTTCGTTTGAGCATGGGGATGAGCGACAGGGGTGTCATCTTTCTTCTGTCTCTTACTGGCCCCTGCGCCAGATTTCCCCTTAGCTTTGCGCTTTAGTAGGGGCGCCTCCTCTTCCTCCTCCTCCTCCTCTTCCGGGAGCTCTAGCTCGTAGTTTTCAAGCGCATCTACAAAAACAAGCAACAGAACTGTTAATAAACTTGGGTATTCTAAAGGAATGAGCAGAAGTGCGAAGGCTTACCAGGCGCGTCACTGTCAAAGTCAAAATCCAGATCCACTGGGATGAACATGTCATCGAAGCGATCTGGGAAACCAACCTCCCCAACGCCAAGCTCGACGGAGCCGCCCTCCACATGTTCATCATAAGCGGCAAGGATATAATCCTTGGTGACTGCGCAAAAACAAGTTAAATGATATCAGCAAAAGAACGATGTTCGCGCAGGAAAATAAATAAAGCAATAAAAAAAAAACTTACACAACCCGTCGACTTGGATAACGGGCTCAAGCGCGCTGTCGGCCCAGAGCTTACTCATCCCGACCCCAACCAGCGCCTCCTCGCAAATTTTCTTCGCGGGGGATGGTTCGGCGGTCAGTTTCTTAACCCAGGCGCCAGTTGGGTTCTTGAGGACACCCTCATCCGCAGGCGCAGAAGAGATAGAGCGCATGGTCATACGGATGGGGATCACACC
Source organism: Bidens hawaiensis (assembly GCF_021521415.1). NCBI lineage: Eukaryota > Viridiplantae > Streptophyta > Magnoliopsida > Asterales > Asteraceae > Bidens > Bidens hawaiensis. The sequence continues at coordinate 46,604 of NW_027498105.1, forward strand.
AGCCCTTATGTAAAAGAACCTCTCAGACCAGTCATGAAGGCTCTTGAATGAAACAGTGGAGCACTTCACCTTCTGACTGCGAGGAATAAAAGAGATCCAATTGTCTTGGATCTTGGCCTTATAAAAATACTGAAAGCGCCGAGGAGTGGGTTCCTCGCGCTGGGATTTGCACATGAACTCAAAGTGAGTCACGCGCACGAGTCCAAAAGGATGGACTTGGGATATATGAATCCCATAGAACTTCAGCAGTGCACCCACAAACCTTGTCATCGGGAGACGAAGGTTGCAGTGGGTGAAAAAGTGGCTATATAGGGATATATAGCCGGCAGGCGGGTCCGCCGCCGTTTGCCCGGACCTAGGCAACATGCAGCCAAACAGGGTGGGAAAGCCCTGGGAGGCGATGAGGTTGTCGAGATCGGCCTGCTTCAATTTGCAGGGGATTTCATTCCACCTTTTGGTGGCCTTGGTCCTCCCTACTTCTTCCGATGTGGTCTCAACAACCTTCTTCCCCTTCCCCTTTTGCTTCAATGTCGACATCACCACAGATTTCACACGGCGTCTTCGAGAGGCAACAGAGGTGATTGAAGGGCTAGACGAGTCTGAACTATCAGACATGCAACTGCAGCAGCAGATAATCGAGGATTCGAATCGATGTATACACTCAAATCCGAATGTGAAAGGCAGAAATTTGATTTTTAGCAACAATGAAGATGAAGAAAAAAATTTCCTAAGGGCCTGCTTTTATAGGACCAGGAGAGAGAAATGTGGCAGCTGATCGGATTTCACGCGCCCCCACTCGCAGGTGCAAGCCAACGAGGGCGCGACACGTGTCCCTAACAGCTGTGTTAGGGGACATAAAAATGTAACCGACCTGCCACGGAACAGAGACGCGCCCCCACTCGCAGGTACTAACCAATGCGAGCGCGACACGTGTTCAAGACAGCTGTGTGAGGGGACATGAAAGGCAACTGTAGCACCTCGAGCACACGAAACGTCTGACACGTTTACGGCGCACGTCACCACCAACCAACCACGTGTTTGGACCTTTCGTTTCAACCAAATGGATAGAACTTCGCGCAACGATGGAAACAACCAAGAAAACGACAAAACCCCCTTTAAAAGAACAATTCAGTGAGTCTAATATCTATCTTACCGCGCTCGCGCGAGATAAGACACACATTAGACTGGGGGGGCTTGAAGAGGTATGTACCCGCCTCAACACCGAGCAAGGCGGGTCAACCCACAAGATAAAGACATTATGAAGGCACAAAGCCAAAACCTATGCGCATGGCGCATACAAAGCATGCTCAGGCATCATATGCTCGCGTATCACATATGCGCGCGGCGCATCAACGTGCGGCGCATATCACATGCTCTTGCACATCACATATGCTCGCGCGTCACATATGCGCGCGGCGCACCAGCGCGCTGCGCATATCACATGCTCGTGCATATCACACCTGCGCATGAAATATCTGCGCGTGAGAATAAAAAGAAGACTTCGCGCATCCTCAGGATGGGCGCACATCACACGTGCACATAATCAACCTCGTCCTTATCCAAATCAGGATTAGGGCAACCTTGATTGTGCACGTCAGACAATCTTCCAGAAGGCATCTTTTTAAGGAGTAAGAATATGCTGATGTTGACAGCTGCCAAATGAAAGGTCGACAACTCAGCATGACACATGTGCTA